>NW_009200007.1:0-32084 GCF_000690835.1 Fulmarus glacialis | reverse complement strand
GAGTTCCTTTCTTACCCCATTGGATCTCAATTTCACTAAGAGTATTTAATGAAGAAAGTTGTTGGAAGGAACTGCTGAAATCTACACAGTTCTCTGTGTTACCCAGAATTGTCGTCTTCTCATGATTCCTGCCTCCTTCACAGAAATCTGGTAGATTTTTAATAATGCTATGTATAGGCTAATTTTATTCCTTATTATAGTTTTTCTCAAGTTTGTGTGGTACAGACAACACTGTATTGGTATAAAGTGTTCAGTATTTGAAGAGAAAAAAATCAAAAGTGTGTTTGCAGATGCCAAGTTCCTATTTAATTACTTAGCCATTTCTTAGTGGCAGTCTTTTTTTTTTTTCCAAACAATAGAAAAACTTATTCTACTAGTACTTTGCTCTGTACTTCTAAAGAGAAATTAGTTCTTATTCAAGTAGATAATTAAAGTGCCCTTTTTTTGCTTTATTTTTAATTGTTTTCCCTCCCCTTGAGGTAGGGATCATGTGAGCAAGCAACATAATTAATGGACAAAGATAACAAATTGTGAAAATTATGAAATTAGAAGCCATGCTTGTCATGGCTTTTTCTGCCTTCAAATTACTTTCTTTTTACTCTAGGTTATGCTTTTTTAAATTGAAATAGAAATCAATTTTATTATCTAAATCTCAGGTTTTGTGCTAGACTTACTTACTGCCTAGCGACTTTATTTGGGTTTCTTTGAGGAACTAAGAGTCATTAAACCCCTGTTCGCTCCCCACCCCCCAACATTTTGCATGCTGGAAATTACAAAACCACTCCCTTTCTTCTGTTGAGTATATAGGCTCACTCGCTCTGCTGAATCCAGTGCCCTGGATGAATCAAGAATTTTTTTCCTCCTGTGAAGACCAAGGTTCTCTGCTGCTGGTATTTTCCCAAAAAGTTTTGAATTCTTTAAAAAAGAAACTACTGATTGATAATGGATTCTAAGTATTCTGAAATGGGTCTAAGACTTGGCTTCAGTGTTGATTTGATTTCACATTTACTACTCACCAATGCTTACTTTTCAGAAAAAGCTGCAGGATGTCTCCATGAGGTTTCGCTTGTTTCAGAAGCCAGCCAACTTTGAACAGCGCCTACAAGAATGTAAAAGAATTTTAGATGAAGTGAAATTGCAGGTGCCCAGGTTGGAGATGAAGAGTGTTGAGCAGGAAGTAGTACAGTCACAGTTGGATCATTGCATGGTGAATATTTAAAGATGCTGTCTTTCTATTTGTTTCCTGCCTGTTCTGCCTTTCAGATTTAAAGTATTTTCAATGACGATGACAATATTTCTTTGGGAGATATTAGAAAAGATTCTGAGAAAGATTTTAGAGCAAAGTTATGCAATTTAAGTTCTAGGAACCTTTTTAGTTAAAGTTCGATTTTTTCAAGGAGAGGAGGATAGAGAGAAGTGTTTGATCCTCCTTGTCCTGCTTTTCTTGTTTGCAAATGAGGTTAGAAAGACATTGTACACTTAAAATTGTATTCAATTTCAAAGTTTCCCAGGATATAATAACACGGTGAAATAGTTCTAACAGTCTTACAGTAACTTTTTCCTTTCTATATGTTGTTCTCTTCTGTCATGGCAAAGACCTCTCAGAAGCATGGGATGCTAATTAAATGACTGAAAAATTTTGAAAATATGGATTTATGTGGAGAAGGCTAAAAATTACAGAACGATGAGAAACAAAGTATCAGTTACTCATAAAATTGGGGGGGGAGGGGAATCAAAACGTTCTCATTTCAGTGAACTTTCAAACAGTGGTCATGCACTTTCACTATGCGAGAAAGCCAGTCAGGATCCCTTTCTAATTCTCCCTTCCCATCTTGCATATGAGTTTATCTCCCTGGATTCGCTGTTTTCCACAACATGTTATGGTCGTGGAACTCTGTGATTTAACCAAAAGAGATGGTGCAGTGAACAAGTCTATTCTAGCCAGGAAACACAAAACATATGAGGAAGATCTGTATGTATCCCTTTCATATCCCTGTAATCCTGTACCCCTTTACTGTTGAAGGGAGTAAAGATAGAGATGAACACCGTGTGCTTGATGATAATAAAATGGGGATTTTAATAGCAAAAATCTGGACAATCAGATCCTTGTCTTCAGCTGTTTTTTTTTTTTCTGGAGCAATGGCATGCCTGCAGATGTTTTTTTTTCCCCTCAAACTCTTTCAGATCTCAATGTAAGAATTTAAATTCAAAAATAAGCCTGGAACAAGTCGCTCTTACTTCTTTACATCTCGGGTTTTTCTTAAATGCAATTACCCCTAAATTCATATTCTTATCAGAATGATAAGAGGCCCTGTAATTAGAAGCCCTGTACTGAATTAAAGTATCTATCTTCACTCGGCAGCTAGCTGTTGCAGCCCTGTCATATTCTATGGAAGACTTACAGTGTTTTTAGAGCATCTTTATCTACGAAGAATCTCATAATGTTTCTATTTAAAAAATCTAGTCATAGTATCCCATCAGATGTTAGCCAGTGTGCATCATACAACAGCTTCCTAATTTGTTGACAGGTTTTCAGTGATGAAGAATGTATTTATCATATTAAGCACCTAGAAAGCAGTTGGACTATATACATACTACCTTTAAGTAAATAAAATAACAACCATGTTAAGAATTGGCTTGGTAATTAACTTTAGATTATGGAGAAAATGCACCTGGGTTTTTTTTGTTGTCAGACCTGCTGGAAAAAAAGTCTTGTCTTTACTGCCTAGATGTACTAGAAATAGATTTTACATTGTGGGAGATACTGCTGCTAAAAGAAAAGTTCAAAAAATTACAGATTAAAAAAATACAGTGTCATTTATTTTGCAGTTCTGTCAAAATATACAGGACAGTAAGTTTATTTTCCAACACATGATGGCAAAATGCTGGAACACAGAATTAAGCTAGACATCTCAACAATAAAGCTGCTCAACAGCTTCACTTTTTCCATTCTTCATGTACCTGTGTGATAATGGACACACTGTAGCTCTGTGGAGTCTTTTCCCACTGTGGAGTTCAGTAGAATTTCCATGCCATGGCAGAATTTATTCTTAGATTAAAAAAAAAAAAAAAATTCAACTTCTGCTGTACTTATGTGAATGTTAGTTGGGCATTTATGTGGCTGTTAAATGGCTTGAGTTACCAAGTTGTATGTTTAGATGATGATACCAACTTTCTGCATATGGAAAGAAAGAACACTTTCATTTTTCTCAGTATCACTCATTTGAAATATTAGGGAAATGTATTGTGTTTACAGATTGCTTGCATGCCGTTGCTTACTGAACAGCTGTTTATCCCTTATTTTTTGCTTAGCCATTGAAATAGTGCAGGAAAATGCAGTGAATTATATATAATATATTTTGGTTTAACCTGATTACATTACTTTTTCATGTAGTTTTTTTAATTCCTTGATTTACTAAGTGTATACTAAATATTACATTTAGTAAATGTAGGGGAAATCCTCTATCCTACCAGTCTCTTGATTTAGTAGTATGAAAAACTGTCAGATTTTTAAATGGATTTAGTGGCTATTTGTAGTTTAAATACATCCAACAGGCTGTATCAATTGACAGAAGACATCTGTTGTTCTTTTAAATACTGCATTATCTAAATCGGTTTGAAAACAACCTTTGTCATATCTTAAAACAATTAGGGATGGCGTGTACTTTCTTATCTATAACATTTCTACCATTGGTTTTGGTGACAAGTCTTTGAAGCCAATATTAGTAAAGATAGGCTGTTCTGAATCTGTTAATTTGAATTCTGATTTAGAAACTGATCAATTTTTCTCATAAACTTTTTTTAAATACACGCACACGCTCAGGGTGAGTTTTCTCTATCCTTAGTTCACATACTATAGTACCTCTCAACTCCTTTAGCTTTCCAATGGGAGTGGAAGGTGCTCAGAGTCATGCATGATGGTGTTTTTATACAGCAAACAATGCAAAGATTCCTAGAGCATCTTTATAATACCTTCAATAGTCTTTTCTGTTTTACTTGTTTTAATGGTGGTATTTCTCTTTCATATTTCTATTTGATTAGAAATTATATAAAAACCTGAGTGAGGTGAAGTCTGAAGTAGAAACAGTGATAAAAACTGGGAGGCAGATTGTTCAAAAGCAGCAGACAGAGAACCCAAAAGAACTGGATGAAAGGCTTACAGCTTTGAAGTTGCAATATAATGAATTGGGTGCAAAGGTAAGCTCTGTGTTTTTAATACAAAACTATGCCCTCTTTTTAACTGGCAAAGTGAAGAATAATCTTCGTATGGTAAGTAGACAGGGGTTTTTATTGGTTCCTTTCAAGGCCCTCACATTTTTTAAACAGTGCGACAGAAAGAATGGAAGCAAAGGCAGTCATTAGAATGGCTATTCAGTTGCTCTGAGAAAAAATAACCTTCTAGAAAAATATAAAATTCCTTTATTACAATTTAAAATTATACTTTCTTAATGTTTTAATATATTTTTTCCTACTAGTTCATTGTTTTTTAGGTGTCAGAGGGATGTTGTTTTGTTCTAATGCCTCAAACAGTCACTTGTTTCAAAACACTTCAGGTCAGAAAAATACTTAGTTTTTGTTTGTGGTTTTTTCACATTTTACTTGAAGAGCTACTTCATAAAAAAGAGAATTCTACCTTTTAATTTCCTTCTGCCTCTGACTGTACAGCTCTTTAAGTATATAATTTCCATTTGTTGCTGTTCAAAAATCTGTTGAAGGAAAAATTCTTGCTGCTGCAGCTTTCCTCAGGAGGCATTTGTGTACCACTCTGCTTTTCTTCTTCTACACTTTTGAGTTTAACTACACATGTGTTCAGTTATTGTCATAACCGTTCCCTGGTTTACATGTCATGTACAACCCTGACTTACCTTTTCACTGTATCTTAATATATAAGCCACATAGAATATTGTTTAGTTATGAGTATGTGGAATAACTGTTCCATTGTTATACATCTCAGATACCAGCAAACCCCTGTTTAGAATTTAGTCATTTGTCATCCTCCATTCCATAGGGATTATCAAATTTCTTCATGTTGGTAAAAAGTGAACCATCATCCTTTGAGCTCTGTAATGAGGAATGTATTGCCTTGGAATACAACTTTAAAAAAAAAAAAAAAATCTGATATTTATACAGTATTCAGTTTGACCACTTAGTGAATGTCAGCGTATAATTAGGAGGACTACGTGAATACTTTCCCAATATTCTTTATATAATCTCAGCTTCACCTACAGAAAAAACCAAATAGTTCTCAAAATGTGGCAGACTTTTACCTTATGAATTATTTATGTATAATTAACCTTGTAGAATCAATCCCTGTTCATTTCCCAGGTACTGTCATTCCTTGTGTAAAATTTCCATCTATACATCATCTATTTCTTTATCAATTCATATACAGTTAAATGCTGTTACACTTCCCAAAAGGAGAATGTTTTTGTTTACTCAATTTTTCCTAAAAGTCAACTAAACAGACAGTAGGAAAGACAGACTACTAACCAATATTAGCAAGACTGTGATTGAAAAAAAAAAAAAAAAATCGTGTGTCAATCCCTAAAGGCTTTTTATTCTGGGTCTGCGTTATCTATGGAGTGTGTTGCCTGCTCCTGAAGTACAATCCTCTACATGGACCTTTGAGCTCTGAAGAGGAGTTGTGCATTGTCCTAAAGAAGACTCCGTACAAATAATTCAATTAACAAATATCCTTCATTATTCTGTTTTATTCCTCTTGCCCTTATTAAAACTATCCACAGAACTTCTAAAAACTGTAGGATTAGAGTAAATTTGGTGCTGTAACTGGCTGAATGAAGGCTGTGAATGACAGTTATAGTTGTCTGTTTATTTCTAAAATTTATATACTTCAAATATATGAAATAGGACAGAATGCAAATTCTTTATTTTGTCAGATTATAAATTATTAGAACCATAAATTATTACAAACTAGGAAAATGAGCCCATGGTAATACTGACAGTCAGTATGTGGTTTAAATATGTAATGATAATCAAGCCCCACTGACTACCGTACAACAAAACAATAAGAGTAACATCACTTTTGTCAGAGAGAATGCTCATTTGGGAACCTGAATTAAAACAGTTCTCTCTCTTGCTAGAAAATAAAGTCATTAAGAGACATCAATCTTTTGAGTGTCAAGAAAACTAAACAGTCTGCTTCATTAAGGTGTGGAAAGCTATCATTTAAGATTAGATAACATATTTGGTTTCTCCATTATTTTAGAAAGGACTGTAGCATTTATTCTTACATTATGTTTAACGTAACAGCAGACAGGTGCCATTGTTATAGGAAACCTCTCTTAACTAATGAAGGGATAAAAATGTGCCATTAGGAAACCATTAGTGATCTGAAGTGAGCCCTATTGCAAATTAATGGGTCTCAAAAATCTGCAGTGCTGTGTTTAGCTTTGTTGTCCTAGATGTAATTTCTCACATTTACTTTTATATAGCATGGTAGTTAACAGTTTTAGAGAGAGTCACAAAAGCCCAGAGATAGGTAACATAACTTGAGACGCTGTGAACCTAGGAATTCTTCCCCTTAAGAAGAATGGGAAGGTGTGGGGTTTTTTTATTTGTTCCTTTTGTTTTTAGCACACACATATGGATATAAATACCTGTGAATAGTCCTAATTGCTTAAGTAGTATCAGACCTTAAACCTCTCTTTGGTCTAGGAATGAGTTTTGTCTGTGCAGAACATCAAGTTTTGCCCCTCATTTTTCACCAAATATGCTTTAAAAGCATGGTGATAATGTTGAAACTTTAGCAGTGGCCTCAGTGTAAATAGGTTTGAAATGAATTTGCAAGAAAGCAAAATGTCATTTGAATATCATGGTGTAGTGGTTGCATTTGTGATAAATATTGCATGCCTGTGCTTACTTATGCATTCACTTGCCCTTATTCTGTCTCTCTCTGACACAAGCACATATACATGTACATATGCAAATACTATATTAAAGCTTAGGTAATTTGTTAGTTGTGAGTGGCTGTGAGGTAGGGTCTGTAGCATCCTTCTGTCAAATCTCTGTGTGGTAATTCATCAGAACAGGCAGCTGGTCTCTAAAAGAAAGTGGCAGTAATAATGTTCTTGCTGCGCTCCTAAGGGCATTGCGTGCAGTAGGGGCTATTACTTACAAGGTCAGGTCTTTCTTCACAATAGCACTCCTGCACAGGAATTTTTGGCTGTAAGACTAAAAGGCTGTAAAATACCTTTCTTTTGATTCCAATATCTGCTTTTCTCATTTTATTTTTATTTATTACATCCAAGGATTCTTGCGAGTAAACTATTTAGCATAGCTAAAATAGCTTTAAAATATAGAGAAAATTTATGGAGATAGTATGTTTGGTATCACTGCATGAAACAGAAGGCCTTTAGAGGGCACTGTTTCCTATTTTTCTTTAGAAATACATCTTTACATTTGAAGTACAAACAGAAACTAATGAATCAGTAACCTCTGGATAGATACAATGTACATGGAAATAGTGTAATATTATTGATATTATATACAGAATTTAGAGATGTATATAGCAACGCAAATATTCTTTCTGTGTTTGGGCATGTATCAGTAACTTCATTTTATAGTATACCAGGTGTTTAGGATTCTTACACAGGCATTCACACTTAGGGTAGTGCACTCTGCATTGTGTTGCTGCTAAGTACCTGCAAATAGTTATTTACAATGACTATTAATACTCATCAGAAGAAGAGGTGAAAATTTGTGTGGATTCCTGGATCCATGTGTGAATGGAGCTCTAAAAAGCTGAGTTTTATGGTTCTTCCCAGGGATTTACCTCTTGGCCTGACTGTAGGTTCTGCGGTTTCATTTAATAAATTTGGCATAAAAGAAAGCACATAAAGCATATTCAGTGAAGAACAAATGTTCTGAGATTTTAGTAGTAAGCCTCTACAGAGTGATAATATACGATCAGGGATGTATTATTGCTTGTTCCCTGGGCAAATCTGATCTGTTTACTCAGGGATAGCAAAAGCCAGGTACCTAACCTCATAACATCCTATTACATTTTAAAACCTCAAACTCTCCTTGGCAGTAGAGGTAGGAATGAATTTGATCATTGCACCTCTACTTCTACTCAAACAGTGCCAAAGCCCAAAATAGTTTTAGTAGATATTCATACCAGTTTTGGACACCTGTCACTACTGTAGACAATTTTCTTCTATTTAAAAATACTTAAATAAAAATTGGTGTCTACAACCTCACTTGATTACTAATTGATGTGCAAGGTAATTAGTAATTTCTTTTAAATATTAGTGACCTACTGAACACTTTTAGTCCACCTTCTTTGATTGACCTTTTTTAAACTTCAGCACAACATAATTTATTAATTTGTATTTTCTAACCACCAGTTGCCTAATGTCTATCTGAGAAGTCTTCATTTACTCTTCTGCCTTTTCTACTAAGTATGTGGAACCTTCTCTCTCTCCCCCAATATGCTCAGGGGCTTGCAGGGAGGATTTTTTCCCCTATTCCTCCAGGTTACACCAAAATGTAGTGTAAGACAGTCAAGACAACATAAATACTCAGCCTTCCTTCCAGGTACCATGTAATGTGCTTAAAAGAACTTAAAAACAGAGATTGTCCACAGTACTTCACGTCCAAAACATTCAGCCTATGAAAAACCTAACCGAAAAGCTGTGAGTGTGAAGAGGTGAATATAGGGATCTAGAAGATTGCAAGCTAGTGGTGGAGGGTAAGACTTAGGATGATCTGAAAGGTTGGAAAGTGTGGAAGAAAGCAGAAAGGTGCTGCAGATAAGTCTGTGGTGAAGACTCCCATCAAAGAGACTGGGAATCCATGGGATGTGTCCTGGGAATTAAAGTGGGTGAGAGATTTTCTGGAAATGTGAACAAAGGTTAATGCTCTAAGGAAACTAGAAGTGAGAAAACAGACTGCAGGTAAGGAGGAAGAATTTGAAAGGGGACTATGATGGAAGATGGAGGACTGTGGAACAGAAGCTTGGGATTACAGTCTACAAACTGCGCTGTCTTCAAAACGTCTGTAATGTAGCCTACTGCTAGTAAATGCTTGTGAAGCTCTCTAGAAAAATGTGTGTTGCAACTTTCTTTTGTTGATTTATTTAGTACAGATGCCTAATCTTTAGTCAGTGCCAAACAGAATCACATGAGGACACTTGAGGACACCTTGGTGTTCCCCCTCTGTATGAAAGAAAGCAGAATCATTACGTAACCAAAATACAAGTGTTCCTATTGCGAGTCTGACTGCATGCTGGGAGCAACGTGCATACTAAAGTGGCAGACACACTTTTGATAAGGAGGTGGGAGGGGTGCAAGAGAGCTTAGTAAAGAATGCATCAAAGAATGTAATGCAAACTGTATGAATTGTTCTGCAGTGATCCAAATAAATGTTATTAAACCAAGGAAAGGATTTACTAATGAGACACATTTCTGCAGATTTTTAATTTATTTTTCAATTTGCTTTGAAAAAAGAAAAAAATTACAAATTCCTATGCAAACCCCCTATATTTAAAGAGTATTAAAAAGACAACAATATAATATGCTGAGAAATTAAAAACTTAAAGTTAACTGTGCCGCCTTAGTTTGACATTGTTCAGTGATTTTTGTGTTTCAAGATGTTGGTGTTTCTTTGGCAGAGAATTTTTTTCTATGTAACGTAGCTACGCAGAGAAAACCTTGAGGATTCAATATCACTATATGGCCGTCTATATGAAAATATACTCTTTGAAGGGTTTTGACATCTATTTTGTGTCTCAAGGAAAGCCTGTTAATTCAGTTGTTCCAAATTAGTTTGCTATGCATGACTTCAAAACTAGTCATGCTAGTTCAAATTCAAAGTGTCTTTATGCATGTTTTTTCTTATAGGTGTTTGCATTCTAGCAGCAAAATTACAGAACTAAGGCAAGACATAACTACATTAAAAGTGCAACTTGTTTTGTAAAATTGCAAGCTAAGCTTTTATAGAGAAGTGGCATATAGAAAATGGTATATAAAAATCATTAAAATTGTTTGACTGAAGAGTTAAGAAACACATGCTTTCTTTCTGCAGGTGACAGAAAAAAAGCAAGAGTTAGAGAAATGCTTGAAATTGTCCCGGAAGCTACGAAAAGAAATTAATGCTATGACAGAATGGCTTGCAGCGACAGATGCAGAACTGACAAAGAGATCAGCTGTGCAGGGGATGCCTAGCAATTTGGATGCTGAAATTGCCTGGGGCAAGGTAACAACGTAACACACACTGCACCTTTATATATCTCAGTTTATGCATATTAAAGAAAGATAGATTTCTTTCTTGATAAAGAAAGAGAAAAAAATTATGGTGTTTTAATTAGTGGACCTTTGTAACTGTTACAGCATTATCTCACGCTAACATTAATGCTCAAAAAAGTTAAACCATCTTGTTTCTGCATATATCAATAGCACAATTCACCTTGATATTGCAGTAATCCTCACTGAGATGAAATTAAAGTTAGAATTTCATTTTTCAGAGTACTGTAAGTTAGCCATCCAGTATCCATGTAAATAGAGATCGATGTAAATAGAGAACCCTTTCTCTCTCGTCCTATTCTACTCATGATTAGAAAGTATTAAACAGTAAAACAGCTCCAGTGAATGAAAGATTAAGGATCTCAGAACACTATATATTCCACATGTTCAGATAGCAGCCAGGAGGTGGGATATTTGTTTTCTTACCCTTTTTGGTTTGCAGCTCATTTGTTTTCGTTCTGGGGGCTTCTTACTTCCATGAGACTTCACCTTGAACTATTATTTTAGGTTAAAACTCAAAACCTAAAATGAAACTTTCCTCAAAATTACTCTGTGTGCCACAGTTTAGATAAACATCGTAGGGAATCACTGAGGAATGCAAGAGTTCTACATCAAACTGCGTATCTCTGTGTGATGTTAAGACTTAGTGCAGTATCATTCAATACTAGCTAATATAGTTTATATTCTGCATATGTAATAAAAATCCAATCAAAACATAAGCAAACCAAGCCATCGTTGTACACATATACTAAAATCTGTGCTTTAGAGGAAACTATGCCCATCATTATCCAAAGCTTCAAAATTTCAAATAATTATGTGCAGCCAGCAGCATTTTGGGTAAGTGTTCCTATATAATTTCAAAACAAAACAACAAAAAAACCCCTTAAACAGTATTGTTTATTTGTGTAAAAATTTACCACTTCTGCTTTGTTTAATATGAAGAATTCCTTAAACATTTTACCAGTTTCACCATGCATCATGGAAACAGTCATGAATAATACACAGGCAACCTTGCTACTGTTTTTTAAAGGCTGTGTGGATTAAAGGCACTGGAGTAAAATTTGGTTTGTGGTTTGGTTTTTTGTTTTTTGTTTTTTTTGTCTCTAACTGCCCCTTTCAAGTTTCTGAGCTTGATAAAATGTCTTTAGCCATGAAATACACTGATGATTTACAAAAAAGTAACAAGAAAAAGAAAGTTTACAAGTCTTTTGTGATCAGTTTCTAAGAATGACAATATTTTGAAAGTAGTATCCAAAAATACATAAAGATAACTTTTGCTATTATTATCTTACAATTACTGCTTTGACTATTGCTGCTTTGACTTTCAAATCAAAACCTCGATCCCTGAAAAACCCATTGCTGCTTGATATTCTCTCATTTTCACTTTCTGCCTTTCCTAATGTAAGGTCTGCGCAGTTCCTCTCGTTACTTTTGATTGATATCATGATCTTAACACTCATAATAAAGGACAAGTGTCAGAGTTTTAAGAGATGGATTAGACAATCATGTGGTTTTAACACCCCCGAACTAACCTGCCAGTTAATCAGTCCATTTACCCAGTCATGAAAATAAGAATCGTCTTTAGTGGTGTTAAACTACACAGTACAGTTCTACTGAAACAGAAATGTATGCTCTATGTTCCTGCATGCGTGTTCAGGAAAGTAAATCCAGATGTATATAGCTTCACAGCAGTTTAATTAGAAAGATTTGTCCTTAATATCATTTAATTGTTAGTTGTGAACCTTAATGCTTCAGAAGTTGCATAATTAGAACCTAAAGTCTGATGATCAGTGCAGTTACAGAGTGGGAAGTCCTTCTTATGTCTCACACTTGCTACAATGAATACAACATATTTTTATCTTATGACAATCAAAAAAGGTAACAAAAGCTAATTAAAATAAGAAATATTAACATGAAAAATATATTAAACAGGGGAACCACTCCACCTACTAATCTTAAAGAACTCCATTGAGTATTGTGAATTTTCACAAGGAATTGATACATAAAGGGTTGCAGAAAAAAATGCTAAAAAGCGTATTTTGGCTTCAAATCCTGCCCAAAGCCTTCACTGCAGTCCAACCTCATATAATACCTCAGCTCTTCTCCTTCAGTCAGTTCATCAGTAAAATAAGAATAAACAAACAATTTTGGATGAGAGCAACTGCCTGTTGTTGAAGTATGTACGTATTGAGCAAGTGGCTTTCAGAATTCCTTTATTAAGATTCTCTTTAGGAAATGTAAACCAATATTTACACTAATATAAGCAGACTTCTAATTTTGAGCAATCCAACAGATAGTATAGGTGGCAGATCCTAGCCTAATAAATGTAAGTATTTGCAGAAATTATGTGATGTGAGTATACTTTTTCCTAAAGAATCTGCTCCCACTGAGAGGCAGAAATTGCTGCATGTTATCCTGGACACTTTAAAATTCTTGTGAGGACTCATAAATAAGTACGATACTGATAATCCTATGTAGATTTCCATAAGGCATCATACAAAATCATACATCAATAATTCAGTCCCCAGAACCAGGGCCTCACAGCATCTGATTAATGTCACAGCTTTGGGCATTGGACTTCCCGGGTAAGTAGGCTGCTGAAGACGGGAACCGATCTAATGAAATGCACTGGGAGATGAATTAGGCCCAGCGGATTGCCGTTGTGAGGAAAGTCTGCAGAAAGACTAAGATGGAAAATGGAGGGGGAGAAAGGAGAACTCAATAGTGCAAATGAACTGAAAATTGGGAGTGTGTTGCTGTCAGTATAACTAAGCAGAGAGCTCATAATCTTTTTCCTTTACAGCACAAGGAAGCAGTTATTTTTTTTACTGCACTTATTTCTAATTCGTTTTCAGTACTCAAGACTTTTTAATAGTGAAAGGAACTCAGAGGGTTTCAGAGATAATTATAGAGGCTAGAATAAAAAAATCATACATGCGAACATTGTCTTCAAGATATAAACACCTAGAAATAAAAAGGAATGTCCATCTGGAGTAGGAAATTACATTAATGAAACACAGCATTAATCTGGACGTGAAGGGAAGTATGTTATTTGTTCATGTCTAGAATTTTTCTAAGGATGGAACAAAAACTTGGCTGAGTTATGTGAAATGAGATGGGCAATATACTGAAGACTGTAAATCCTGCCTTTTTACTCAGTAGAGACAAGCCAAATCTTTCCATTTGAATTCAGTTCTAATAGATAAGAAAAATGACATGCGGGTGGAAAGATAGTCATTAAACATTGTATATTAGAAATCCATTTATAATTAGAAGTCTGATTTTAGTGAACGTATTTATCACTGAAGACATTAACCATTGTGGGGTTTATTTGTCTTTTAATCAGGAACTGGCCCAATAAGAATTAAATAGCCAGGAAACCATGTTCTCAAAAAGGAAATGGCAGATGGTATTACCAGGAAAAGTCCTGTATCACTCCCTACCATCAGCAGTATGAGTCTGCCAGTGCTTTAATGTTATATTTTAGCACAGTGTATAATAGCAGTGAGTAGAAAGTTGACTTGAAGTACTTAGAATTACATTAGCTAACACATTTAGCAACATATTTCCTGTCAGTAAAATCAGTAAAAGAAAATGATCTAAAAATTGTGTCAACTGATTCATAGTCAGTGGCCAGAATGCAATAAAAATGAAAGATGTGCTGTGAATAAACAAATAAATATGTATAATCAGCCACTGAGAAGGCCATAATGCCAGCTTCTGATTAATTCTGTAATCCCACCCGTGAGAGCTGAGCCACCTAACTCATTTCTTCTGGAGATGTTCAAATTGCAAAGATTAGTTCCAAGAAATCCATGGTGTACAGGCAGTGTGGAGGCACATAGAACTTCTCTTCTATCATTCGTCGGTGTTGAATTTTTTTAATCTACCTATGTCAGTGACCAGCACAATTAAAATATTATCCTCTGTATTTAGTCACAACTCTGGTTTGTTTGAAAATACATCAGTAGTTCAATTTGATACACGGTAGGTTTATCATTATAAAGTATAGCTTGGAAACCCTCTGCAACCACGTCCTCAGAAAAAGCCATTCCTATGTAGCTTCTGTTTTCAAACATCATTTGTTCCTAGTTAATATTTCCTAATGTGAAGGAGGTTATGATTTTCGCTCCCTTATGAAACATTAAGTAAAAAAAAAAAAAACAACCAACAAAAACCAGTAGTATTTGTTAGTAAACTGAAAGATAAAGAGTGTGCCACAGTACAGTGAGGTCAGAGAACGAGCTGTGAATCCCACTCAAAGTTAGCTTCTTCCCAACTTCTAACGTGTTTATGTATTTTACTTATGTTACATAGTTTCATCCTGATAAACACACAAAATCAAAAAGTGTAAATTGCCTAGTCCTGGGAAGAATTTCACCACTTTATTTGTTAATGTTTCATATTGTACCCATTGTGGTGGTGTTTGGGATTTGGGGGTTTGTTTTTTCAAGGCTTCTGGTGTTTGAAATGTCATTCTTATACTTCTTAAATTACAGAGCTAACACTTTTGATTTTGTAGTTAAAATTCTGTATCTTTCTTACATATTTTCAAATAAACTGCACAGCTGAACTGCAATCTGATGTTAGGGCAACCAGAAGGGGGTTTAGATCCAGGAAGGTTGGGGTTTTTTTCCCTTAATTTTGAAACATGCGCTTCTATTCCCCAGGAACGTACAGGGAAAGGTGATGAGTGAAGGCCAATTCACTGAATATTGGAACTTGCTCTTCAAAAATTAGCAGATTTTGAAAGCCACTCCCTGAGTTTTAATGAAATAATCCTGGGACCATAACACTTTTTTTTAATCTGTTTTATATAGTGTTGTTAAGTTAATAACAGTCCTTTTGTCTTGTTAGTACAGAAAATTTACCAGTGCTATCTGTTATATTTCAATGGATGAAGTATATGTAGATTGTCACTGCCTAGTAATACTGAAGAGAGTATTCTGAATAATATAATGAAGAAATGTCAAATAAAAAAAAAAAGTGTTATAACTGAAAAAAAAAGTTGTTAGTTTACCTAGTATGCATTATATCATACAGAGGAGGTCCTAGCTGATAATGCAGTATGGAATCCCACTGTCTTTACGGACCCTGCTAGTTTTTAAACTGTATTCAGTGGGTCCAGGATTTTATACATAAGAACTTTGAACAATAGAGATTTGAAGTATTGCAGAAGATGGCTTTTTCACTTTGATGTTGTGTTGAAGGCCTCAATGTTTTTTTTTAAGAAGGTGGGGGGAAGTGTGATTGTTTACTTATCTCATTGGTTATTTATGTCCCTTAATTGCTAATACACAGGAGTGTTAATATTCATGTTGCCCAGAGGTGCACCTAGTATTTGGTTTATATTATTTCTTTACCTTGAAAGGAACAACTCCTGGGATCAGGCAAAGCGCTATTGCACTTTTTTTACACACTGGGAATTATACATCTGGCTTTTGGGTAGCAGTTTTATTTAACAGATATTTAATTATCTGATTCATCTGTTTGCATTTCTAGTTGGGCTTAATATTTATATATATAGCCCAAGACTAATCTGAGTTTTCATACATGTAAAATACAAAGGAAACGACAACCCATAGTAAATGTGCTTCAGAGATTCTTTTCCAAATGGAAGTAAATTGTTCAGAAAAGGTAATAAAGCTGATCAAAACTTTCCATCCTTAGTTGGAGGTAAATTATACTCTTTGTCTTATTCTTTTTTATGATGACATTTTGTACCTGCTGTGAAACAGATAAAATTGTATTAGAAGAAGGCATGTTTTTCCTTTAAACTGACTAGAATCTGTTGAAATTTGAAACTCTACATTTCAAATTCTGTAATTCTGTAGTTTATAGTTAATAATTTGCATTAATCATGTCTTGATTCTATTGCAAATCTTCTGTACTTGAGAAATTGGTAGAATGTGGAAAATTTCTCATATTTACATGAAATGCAAGTGTAAAACCTTTTCTGTGAAATAACATTATAAAATCAGATCATTAATTCTGTTAAGCATGGGAAGCGAGCAGCTGCTTTAAGCATAACATATGCCAAATAAGTTGGAGGTACTATTAAGATTGTATTGTACCAAAAAGTAATTTCTATACTGCCTTTATTGCAAACTGAAATTATTACTTTCCCTAACAACACGTTATCAACAAAATCATACTGATGTGTGACCATGAGAGGTTTGATGGCGTGGAGGTGATAAAGGTGTAGTTCTACTGTAGTAACAGTGTTGATCCTGAGAAGGAAGTATTGTGATTGTGGTTCGTTTAGAAGTGGTTTTTCTTTTAGTTTATTCAAGTTATCTGTGAGAAATCAATGTCTCTGGAGACTAGTCATTCTTACTTTTCTCCTAACTTACTTCTGTTTGTGTTCAGTTTGTATCACTTCATTTCTAGTTGGAGCTTTATTATATAAGCAGAGATCATATATGCTTGGATCATTGCTATCAGGTGCCACGGAGCTCAGATAATTTTTTCTCATAAAACTGGTTATGTGTGGTATTAGGTGTAAGGAATTTGTGCCTCTCCCTTAGTATTCACCAAGATTGTTATACTCTGCATTGTGTCATCTCAGTGTTTAGTATTAAATTCCTGCTTTTTTACATGTTGTCTAAATATGTTGGGGTTTGCTCCTTTTGTTATACTTCTTGTGTGTTGAAACAAATATTAAGAAATGAATAATGAGTAAATTATGTGACCTTACATAGAATTTAAATCTACTTAGATAAACTAAGATAATAGTGGGAGGAGATGCTGGAAATTTGATCCTGTAGCATTGCATATGTATTTCAATCATTCAAGCTTAGAGGTGCTATGGATAATAGCTTATTTTAGTATTTTAGTTCACAGAGTGAAATCCTAAATGAATTGAATGAAAAGATGCATTTCTACAGTTAGGAAACAGGAAACCTAACAGGAGAGAAGCACATGGTTTCTGCTGAAAAAGATTGCATTGAAAAATATTAAAGGAATATTAAAGTATTTGACGAGAGTATTTTCAGTGGAGTTCTCTAAGGCTTAAGGTGTTATCATGATGTATTATTACTGTCCCATTTATTATGTAAGCTTTATGTGCTATTTGATAACTATGCCATTTTATTATGTGCAAATTAACTTTAAACATCTCAATATAAATATAGTAAAATGTGAATTCTTGTTTAGTATTTAAATATTAAAACTATATTTTGAACACTGGAATGAGAGACAATTCACACTTTTTAAAATGAAACTATTAGTAAAAATGATTATGAGAATATGAAGAACATTTACAATTTTATCAGAGCTAAAGAGGAACAATTTACTTTTTACTTACTGCTCTTCACAGAACACTTTCCCTCCCTATAGGAAGCAAGAGAGTGTGTCCTAGTATGAACTTACTGGCTGTTTTAATATTTGATGTTCTTAGTGTGGAGAATTTCTAATTTCCTAAACTTTTATTTTTTATTCTGCTCATGTAGGCAACACGGAAGGAGATTGAGAAACGCCAGGTCCATCTTAAGAGCATCAGTGATTTAGGAGAGAATTTGAAGACAGTGCTGAAAGGAAAGGAAAGTCTAGTGGAGGATAAACTTAGCCTCCTGAACAGTAATTGGATAGCAGTAACTTCACGTGCTGAGGAATGGTTCAATCTGTTACTGGTAAGGAAAATGTATTTGTTCACATAGAGGAAATGTTGGTGCCCAGTCGTAGGTGCTCAGCCTTATAGGAGTGCTTTTCCTGGTGCCCTGGACTACGCTTGTTGAATACATAGGTACACAGACAATCAGATTGATTGTTGTTTAGTACATTGTGTATATTTTAAGAATCTGACTGTTTACAGAGTGATGGATTTGTGGAGTCTTGACTGTTAACGCTTCCCGTTCCTGTCTGCCTCAGTAGTTCCTGGACTATTTATTTTTTTCCTAATGAATGTCACCATCCCTGGAGGTATTTAAAAGACGTGTAGATGAGGTGCTTAGGGACATGGTTTAATGGGCGTGGTGGTGTTGGGTTGACGGTTGGACTTGATGATCTTAGAGGTCTTTTCCAACCTTAATGATTCTATGATTCTATGATTCTATGAATGAAATAAAGTTTCTCCCCAAGCACTTAGCCTACTTGAATATGAATCAAGTGAAAGAACTAGTTAAATAAGTTGAATCTCTTGGTATTGATACCAACAGCCTCATCTGCTTTTGGCTACATTAGCATTTCTGTTTGGAAGAGTAGTACAGGTGGGAAGTAAGTCCCCGCTTGCGTGTTGGTTTGGTCCACAGGGTAGCTTTGCTGTGTGAGAACTAGGTTCATTTCAGAGGCAACTAAATCAGAAGCTCAAGGTGCACACCTAATGTGCTCAAGGACTATGATTTGGTCTTTCAGAACTGCATGATGTACATGTTTTGTGGTGCCTGTTTTGGTAAGGATACTTAGTTAAGGGCACCAGATTAAGCTTAGTCCAAAGTAAATTCCCTAAATCATTTAATTCAGATTCAGGAGCCCCAGCCCCAGCTACTTCGAACTGCTGATAGTCACATAACTATATTCTCTCTTAAAATTAATTCTGCTATGAAGAGATGACAGCTTGAACCCTTAAACACAGAAGAGTCTTAACCATTTGACTGCCAGAATGCTTTGGGAAATCTTGTATGCTCTTTCTGGTGCTGAGAGAATGGGAACGCAGTTTCAACCCAGAGAAACTGAAGTGGTTCTCAAGGGTGTGTTAGCCTTTATCATGACTTTTCAGAGCTTGATGTATTAGAGGTCCACTAGAGTCTGTGTGGCTACCTTACGAATATTTCTGCGATGGATATACAGCATCACTACAGGGCTTCTTCAGCTGTATGCAGTATACAAGTGCAAGCACCTGGTTGTGCCTATTTTATTCGGAAAAATTAAGCATTTCATTCAATATGATGTAGGTGCTCAGCTTCAATGGGGAACTGATTATAAGAAACATATAATGGAGTTTATAGACTGGTATGGTTATGTATTCCTCTACTTTCTCTCTGCTTTGGATTCTACAGTTACTGTGTAAAATGAACAAGTTTAATTTCATAATGTATGCACGTTTGCCACAGTTGGCAAACTTGTAAACACAGACAGAATATGGATATTTTAGTAGTGTACCAGTGGTAACCACCACAACATGTCTTTGAGCTGTTCCTCTTGGCCATAAAAAGTATTACTTACTTAGTATTATGCCAAATTACACATGGTTTGCCTGGAGTTTTGAGGTGGATATGCGTAGACCTCATTCTAGTGAGCTCACCAAAAAAGACAAAAGGTTTTTAAATTAAGGAGGGGAAAAAAAAAAAAAGATTTGTCAGAATATCAACTAGCATAGCTTTTTAAAAAGCAGAGTCTCAAAGCCTAGAAGTTAGGTGAAATGCAAATAGAAGTTTTATATGTAAGCATTCTTGATTGTGACTTTGCAAGTGCATCCTTGTTTCCACCTTAGTTTCAATCAACTTAGAGGCTTTCCAAAATGAGTTCTGTACCTGGTTCTTGGGAAACTCTTCTTTCCACTTCCAGTAGGTCTGGCTGTCAGCTTCCTGTTCCTCTCAGCAGCCCAGCTGAGCTGCAGACACCTGCATCTTGCTGCGACTCTATCACCCTCCTGCCTGTCACTTTGGAAGCTTCTCTCTCTCCTAGAATATCTTTTTAAAGAAACATAATAGATAAAGTGAGAGCAAACAAACAACAGATTCTATCCTTCACAAAACAAGCAGTTACTGTATAAAATAAACAAGTTTAATTTCATAATGTATGCATGTTTGCCACAGTTGACATAATTATGGCTATTATTTCAGTTCTGATTACTTTTTTTGTATGCAGTATTTACCTTTTCCACATACAGGAATATCAAAAGCACATGGAGGCTTTTGATCAGAATGTAGCTAATGTCACAACTTGGATGTATCGCGCTGAAATACTGTTGGATGAATCTGATAAACAAAAGCCCCACCAAAAAGAGGAAATTCTTAAGGTAAAAAAATGCGATTTTCTGGAAAGCATTAATTTTATTCTAAAAAGGAATGTGTCAAAACTAGCATATTTTGAAAGGTATCACAAACTGATTAACATTCTTTTTTCTGTGATAAAGCTACCCTCTGGCAGCTTGTAGATTACTTAATAAATTTGCACTGCATTGCGAAAGTTAAATCCCCGCAGAAATAAAACCAGATATGTTATCGTAAGTCTTGGGGACTTCCTGGTGAGTAGAACAGCAACTTATTACACCTGTACTTGCTGGAAAATACTCCTTAAGCACATCTGGTTGAACAAAATCCTTTTTTTCCGTATTCATTTTTAATTGCTTTTCTGTTTTTTTCTGTGATACTTTTCTGATATCTATGGTATCTGCGTTTGATATCTCTGTCATATGATTGTTTTAATTCTATAAACGCTGTTTGCGTTGATGCCAGACCAACACCACAGACAAGAATATTATATGGTGAATTAGCTGTATAATCATGGTTTAGTGTATTGATTAGAAGGTTTTATTTGGCCCATTGCATTATTTGACCAACTGATGAAAAATTAACTTGCAAGATAGATGTGAATTTGAAAGTATCTCATTTATAATAACTTCTTTATTAAGATTAAACAACTTCAAATTATTACCTATATGGATTTTACTTTTCTTCTGAAATCAGAAGTTTTACTTTGTATGGAATTTCATGGTCAGTACCTACTATCTGAAGAACAGGTTGCAAATCAAAATCAGAATTGTTTTGCTGGCACTAACATTTATTAAAGCAAAACTTTACAAATTCCAAGGCAGAGCATAAATAAATGCCTCATTGATCTCAGCAAGATTACACAACAGACTTTTGTAGCTGAATGAACAATTTTGCCACCACCAGGTACAAAGTGCAATTATCTTTGCCATCAATACAGGTGTATCTATTTGTGTTGCACAAAGGCATTTCATACAGACAGTGAAATGTAATTCTTAATGCCCAACTGTGTTTATGATTCCTGAATGCCTGGCTATCTTTTTTGGCCTCTGCCCATGCTGGGACCTACTGTTAAGATTACTATTGCAGAGGAAGAAGGCATTTGCCCTCCGTTTTTTGTAACTTGTGATAGATTTATAGAAAAATTTCCCACTGGTTTTCATCTGGTCACTTTCCCTGCCTCAATTACGGGTGTGAACAGTAATGAAAGCAACAACTATACATCCAGTTCCATAATACATGAATTAGTAGCTCTTCTTAGCTTTAGGAATATAAAATAATTTAGCATATCCTGAAATATGCTGAAGATTGTATTATTGCAGATAAGAACCTGCCTAGAAATAATGTTCACCATTAATTTCCTCTAGGAGATATTAAAACAGACATGTAGTTTTTTCCTGCTATAAATTTGAAGGATACGAGTGGGAATGTTATCAAATTTATTTCTACTGGATTTACACACTCATGCATAATTATCTGAATTTGCTTTGTGGTTTTGCTCCCTATTCCTTTGCACACTCTCTCTCTCTCTCTCTCTTTCTCTCTCTTTGCATTTATTACTAACTTCAAGCCCTGTCTCTTGCTCACGGACTGTAGCGCTTAAAGGCTGAGCTGAATGATATGCATCCAAAGGTGGACTCTGTGCGTGACCAGGCAGTAGACTTGATGACAAACCGTGGAGATCACTGCAGGAAAATAATAGAGCCTAAACTGTCAGAGCTCAACCAGCGATTTGCAACTATTTCGCAAAGAATTAGGAGTGGAAAGGTAGGAGGACTCGCTTCCATATGGAGATGCATACAAAATGGTATTTCTATAAGGTGCGCAGTTACAGCTACATAGCAGGCTGCAGTTTCTCCAAAAACTAAGCTTTTAAAGGGAAAAAATGTAGATCCTAAGAATATTTTTCTTTTTAAAGTGTGAAGGTTTGGGGGTTTTGGCATTAAGGTCTTTTTTCACTGTTTCACAATTAGAAGTCTTTGCTGACTTTATATGAAAGTAACAATTATTATTTCATTAACTTATAAAGATTGAGCAACACCTGGGAATCAGTAAGATTCTTAACCTTCTCAAAGTATGAGTAGCCTTTTTTTTATATAGATTCAATTTTGGGGGCTAATTTTTCATTAAATGCACCCAGTCTTTTCCTATGAGGCTGTGACTCACCAAGGTTGGAGATATAGATAGATAGATAGATATACACAGATTGTATCAATTATACTTCAGCTACTCATCTGTACAACTAATTTGACTACTGAATCTGAATTCAATATGGATTAGGTAATTTTCAGTTGTGACTTCTGAACTGGAATGAGGGAGGGCGTAAGCCACCTATTTTCTCCATTGTATTTGCTGCCTTTATTGCTGAGAGCTATTCGGCAGATTAAAGCAGGCAGTCATACATGTTGGTATATAGGATAATAGGAATGCATGGATCCTGATCTTAAATTTTTTGCTGGCTAGTGTAATACCCTGTGTAACCAGCACGTTTTTTGTGGATATTTGAGTTTATTTAGGTTTCATTTCTGGAACAGAAAAGTGTATGTCCTATGAATAAAGGTCATCTTTTTTTTTTCGTTGGCCATCAGTAGTACTTCAGCTGTTCCAGAGTGCTTCTCACTTACTTCTTACAGAAGTACAAACTGTAGACAGAGAACATTTTGCCACAAAGCCCAAACAACTGTGTTGTGTGACAATTTTGTTCTGAACATCTGCTATCTGCAGTCTGATTTCCGTCTCAGTTTTACCTTGCACTTCCACAATGCTGGAAGCATACAGGGCTGATGCAGCTTTTGATAGGCTGCATTTCAATTGTGTGAAATTATTGCTTGTCTTAGGAAACAATGGGACTGCCTGTAGATGGTTTATCATGGGTTAACTCTTTGCATTGCATGTTGTGGGCTCACTCAAAGAAGGGGGAAAAGATGCTTATCAAGATGAAGTGTCTTCAGAACACCGCCTGCAAATGTCTTCCACCTGGCAACCTTCTCTCTCAGGTGTTCTCCCATTTATTGTTGTATAGGCAAGATGAGCTAGAATGGCAGCACCTTACTAAGCTTTATACATGATGTACCTAGCAAGATGAGAGGAATAACTACAGCACATAATTTTAACAGTAAATTAGAATTTAGGGGACCTTTTCCAGGATCTTTGGGAAAGGACAGCTAGGGTATGATCCACAAAGGATATCTATAGTTACAGGTATTGCAGAAGATAGAGAGTCAAAAGCTTGTCTGAATTCTTGGTGGTTCTACTGACTTGCTGTATGTATTTGGATAAAGGACTAAATTGCTGGGTGCCTCGTTTTGTCTACCTGTATAATGTAAGTGACTGCACTTCCCTTGGTCATGATTTCAGCTTCATCAGCTGAAAAATTATTATTCTTACAGGGTGATATTATGCTTCCTAAGTGTTTCTTTTTTTTCATATTTAGGTAAAATTATTCACTTGGTGAGTAACAGATTAAAAAATCAATTCAAGAGGATAGTAAGCTCTCATAATCTATTTTCAATCAATTCTCATCTGTTTTCAAATTAGCTATATTTTTTCAAATACTAACTATTATCAGTACAACAGTGAAGTAAATAAGAAATGACCTGTGAAGTCAGTAAATGGTAGTATGTAATTGTTGTGTCCTTAATTAACAAAATGATCATAGTGTACTAAAATGAGATTTAACATTTTCAAGTGGTCTTTGAACCTCATTCAATTGTTGGAATTTAATTTAGTATTTTTCCTTCCATTTTCCTTTTTGTTGTTGTTTTCAGCATTTGTTAGAGATTAGTAATTTTATTTTCCAGTTTTAGTAGTTAATTTGTCTTTTAGTGAGAATTAAATACTTTTGAAGACTTCCTTCAGAGCATTTGAGAATAAATTACTGTGTAGTTTGCTATTGTTTCTACCTCAGCTGAAGTGCTTGCTGAGTGTAATTCTGAGCTTCTTGATGAAAATTTGCAACACAGTATTATTGTCTATAAATATTGTACATTATTACATTTCCATTAGTGTTCCATAAGTGTGCAAAATCTTTGTCATTAAAACAATCAACCAGATACAATTAAGGCATTTTTACCCTAATTCTCCCAGGTCATCAGTGGAACAGCTGAGAATAAATGATGACCAGTCTCTCTTGTTTTAGCTGATTAACTTTGATTGTTATCATCTTCATTACAAACTTTTGCTTTATAATAAATACCAGTTGTACTGGAGGAAAGAATGAAAGAGAACTGATTAGAATATAATGTGCTTATGTCTTTAGCAAGAAGACAGTTGTATGTCCAAGAGTTCCTCTCTTCCAAGAGAACATCGTAAAGCATTAATTACCTTCAAATCTAAATTTTATGGAAGAATCATCAAGAATTTGTGGCTTGTTCTTGCATTTAAAGCTTTGAAAGAAGAAAGCTTTTTCTGTTGATCCTTTGCAATGCACTTAGTAAATATATTGCCTATTGTAGATTAAACTATCCACTGGCACTTGGGTATCAGGTAGATAAAGGGCAGTGTATTATTGTTAATAAGTGGCGCTTGTTTTAGAGTTTAAAACTGAACACTAACCTAAAGCATCATAATTATACTGTGATTCATTTTGGAGGAATCGTGTCTATTTTGTTTGGTCGAGGGTTTTTTGGTCCTGCATTTTTGTTGAGGCTTTTTTGAAACACAAGCTCTTTTAGTGAAGATTTGTTGTTTTTTTTTAATATGTTACAAAATATTGTTAGGGGAATATTTTATACAAAGATTATCTATCTTTTGTTTTGTATAATTCACCTGCATTTTTGCTATTCTTTGCGAGAGAGCAATGATTTCAAAACACTGAAACAAATCATCCTGAAATTTTTCTCAATTGGTAGTAGTAGGTGGTTTTTCATCTGAATGGATTGCTTGTTGCTGTGTGAGTAATTTCTGACAAACCAGATTTAGGCAAGTAGTGTCAACATTTAATTTTTCAGACAAATCGTTATGTTACACTGTTTATCTGAACCTGTTCTTACACACAAATGTGAGAATATCTTTTTTTTTTTTTATTTAATTTTCACTCACCATAGAATTCTTATGTTTTCTTGTATGGACATTCTACAGTACTGTTAAATACTTAACTTTACCTGTATCTTCAGGTACTTTGAGTTGTATGATGTAGATATTTTTCCACATGATGGGAAGTCTACCATTGTTTTAGCAATAGGGGGTAGAACAGGTGTCTCTTTTCATTTATGTTTCTAATAAAACTATTAAGTATGTGATTTAAATAAATAATCTTTGTATTTCTCCCATTTTAGCCCTTCATTCCTTTGAAGGAATTGGAGCAATTTGACTTCGATATACAAAAATTGCTTGAACCACTGGAGGTTGAAATTCAGCAGGGGGTGAATCTGAAAGAGGAGGACTTCAATAAAGATATGGTAATTTAGTTGAAATGGAAGTCTGAGTGAAGTAGGCAGGGAGATGAAAAAACCTAAGTGAAAATTAGAAACTTCCATATTTGCATTAGGATCTTTAGATATTACTTGGACAAAATTTTACTGTGCTAATGCATTATAAAATCAAAAGTCCCAAGTTAGCATTAACTAAAAGTTTTAGTGATAAGTTAATTGTTAGTTTATAACAAAAACATTTTTCCACCCTTGTGAAAACACTAAGCAAAACAAGAATATTATCTACAGGTCCTATACTAGTACCAGCAATATTACAGAATAGGGAATGAATATTAAAATCTCTGTGGCAGTATAAAGACCAAGAAAACTCAGAATGTTGTATCTGAATGGGCAATATAGTAAAAGAAGACATTCACTAAAAACAAATGCTAGGCTATGATCATTGAATGAAATGCCACTTGCCAATTAGTTCTTTACGGATCCGATTTGACCATTTACTGTAAATAGGTTTTGTGGCTGTGATAAGCTTTATTAGTCATGTTTGCTCTTTGCAAGTAGTAAAACCGTTTATGCATGGGGGGGAAGGAAGGAGTAAAATACTGCTGTGTTTTGCTACTGTTGCCACTGTGGTGTGTTTTCTCCAGAGTGATTTTCAGAGGGATGACATTTCTCGGCTGGGCAATAATAGAGATTCATCTTTAGGACCCTCTCTTTGTAAATCCTCAGCAAGATCAAATATATATTTCTTTACAAGCAATATTCTTTTCCTTTTAAGGAATTCTTCAAAGATAACTATTTTATATCAATGCTGAAAGGAATCTTTACAGGACCTTTTTTTTTTTTTTCTTTTTTTTTTAATGCAGGAAAATTAAAATTTAAGGCAGTATGTACTGCAGTGGTAAATTCTAAGTGGATCAAGTTTAACAGGGCAGTTTCCACTACTTGAGCATATTTTGTTCCCTTTCTTTACATAAAATGTTTACTGTGATTCAAGAGATACGCTCCCAGAAGGTGTGACATATATTCAACTTCTGTGTTAAAAGTACTTAGTGGTATCATTTTCCCTGCCGGAATAGCTGTGTTGCATTGTGATGATGCATGAAATGGTCAGGAATTACATGGCCTCCTAGCATATTGGCAATTTCAGTGACTACTGACAGTGATTTTGAATATTTTAGATATTTCTATTCTCTTTGTTTTAAAGTAAAATATATTTTATCTTTTTGCCTTTAATGTTTTCATCCTGTTATCTTGGATGCTGCGTAAAATCTAATATCAAACATCTATAGGTTTTCAAGTGCTGTTTTACTTGTACCCCTCAAGCGTCTACATGTGTTGTAGAAAGCAAATAAAAGCTATTTGGTCTTGAGTATAGAACTGCAAGTAGCTGTTACGTGATTACCTTAGCAGAGGAAGCGTAGTTTTTGTATATCTGTATCTCCTAGTACTTAAGCAATAATTAGATTAAAATGCTTATTATACTTGTTATTTTTTTAAATCAGAGTGAAGACGATGAGAGTACAGTGAAAGAATTGCTGCAAAGGGGTGACACACTTCAAAAGAGAATCACAGATGAGAGAAAACGGGAGGAAATAAAGATAAAACAGCAGCTGTTGCAGACTAAACATAATGCTCTCAAGGTATAGGAGCTACAAGTATAAGCACATGCTACTAAAACCATTTTTTCTTCATTTCAGGGCATTGTTCTGTTAAATTAAGTGAGTCTTCATTACTATTTAGAGATAAGTAATTTAAAACTATTTGGCTATAAACATATATTTTCTTATATACTTCTCTTGATGCCTTGGAAAGGACACTTTAAATCTCCAGCTTAACAAATACTCTTTTGTCCTCAGTGTTACAACCGTGTGATTGCCAGTTGGACTACAATGCTTTCTTTGATAATCATTCCTTTTTTTAACACGTTTTGCGTGTTTTACGTTTCTCCAACAGCAGTCAAGACCTTAGTTAGAATCAGTTCTCACAAACGTATATTTTCAGTTGTAGAACATATTTCTCGCAATGAGTAAGTTGTTTGATCCTTTAGTAAAAGATTTACATGCTATGCTCTTTTAGTGGGAAAAGTGGCTTCAGCCTCTTTAAAATAGGGTACGTGGTAGTACCAATAGACCTAGCAGCTAAGAGACTGAAAACCAGTCACGTATCAAAATTCTGTGTTACCTCACTCCTGGAGGTATAACTGTATGATACTGTTCCTAGAAACATCCACAGTGAGACCTATTTGGACAAGCTAATAGTCATAATTGGGAGTGTTGTCTTTCCAGGGGAAAATAAAAGTAAGGAAGGAAAAAATCTTACAGTTGGAAAGTCACCTTGGTCACCTACCTCGAGCTGTAGGCTCTGGCTAGTACAGAAGAATTTTTCATCTTATTGGCAAACAGGATTTTTCTTTCTTTTGAAAATTTTCACGAAGTTGTTCTTGGCTTGGGGAACATGGCATGGTTACATTTTATTATTACTTATTTTTAAGCAG
This sequence comes from Fulmarus glacialis, assembly GCF_000690835.1. Lineage (NCBI taxonomy): Eukaryota > Metazoa > Chordata > Aves > Procellariiformes > Procellariidae > Fulmarus > Fulmarus glacialis. The sequence continues at coordinate 4,024 of NW_009200007.1, read as the reverse complement.
CATCTTTCCTCTCCTGTGGTTTTCATTCTAATTTTTACAGTTTTGCAGATGTGTGAATTCAGTAAAAGAATAGCTGGCATATACCATTATTTTGTCCACATTTAAAAGAAACTTGAAATCTATTTGGTGTGTCTTTGACTGTTCTGAGTTAAATGGAAGTAATTTGTAATTTTTATGGAGGAGAAACAAGAAAAGTGTTTCTAGAACTATGCTATTGACCAGATCCTACTGGCTGTTTTTATGGAATAGAGTGATTGATTTTTCCTTTGGGTGACTTAGTTAAGGCATTCAACCTTGTCAAATAAAATTCAAGAATGATTGAGGTAAATTCATCCGAGTATTTTTATATAAAATGTACCAGTAATTTTTTAATTTACTTCTTAATATGAAGTTATAATAGTGAAAATATTTCTTAATTCTGTGTGAGTGAAGTTAAACAGTTAAAGCAAATGCAGAGTATATTTAATAATATTTACATGAAATAAAATAACATTTTTTAACTTCCTGTTAAAGAGAAGTTTTAATACTTTTATAAAGCTGAGTCACAAACATAAGTAATTTGTTATGTAAATGGTATTTAATTTAGAAAAAGAAAACCTGTCTTTGCATACATTTCTGCATTGAAATGATTTTCTTTTGAATAACTACAGAGTTTGCATGCAGGCTAGAATTTCACAGGAGACCACAAAACACAGGAAGCTCACTTATGGCTAGATACTAAGTGGGCTGTGTTTCCATCAGTCCAGTAAGTATTCTGAGCGGAAGTGTTTTATATAAAATATTGACATTCATGTAAGAGTCTTAACTTCTCTGAATATTGGTGACTGTCTCAGTGGTTTATTCAACATGTGAACAACCCTGAATTAGGTAGCCTCCTTTAAAAGAAAAAATAATCTGTTAAATTGAAGAAAATATGCTGCGTTCAGATACTTATATACTTGGTTTAAATATCAGCATTTAATTAAAACAAATAGTGGCCTTGTGCACTTTTTTCCCTTCAGTGTGCACACATGTCAATTCATATTTTATAAGCCTTTAATTCATATTCTAATAATGTCTGCACTGTGAACAGGACTTGAGATCTCAAAGAAGAAAAAAGGCTTTAGAGATTTCTCATCAATGGTATCAGTACAAGAGGCAGGCTGATGACCTAATGACATGGCTGGATGACATTGAGAAAAAGTTAGCCAGTCTACCAGACCACAAAGATGAGCAGAAGCTAAAGGTAATGTTGTTTTGGGATGGCAATGGTAGATCTTTTTGAGTAATAATTTATCAAATTAACAAACAGCAAATGCAACAGATTTTCAAATAGGTACAGAAAATTATCAGTTCAGTTCTTTATTTCTATTTATAGCAAAACAAACCATAATTATCTGTGTTCAAACTGACATTTCTTTGTTGTACTATATCTTTTATTTGTTTGTTATACAGAATGTTACATAAATAATTTGAAACATACTAAATAAAATTTTTTGTCGATAATATGGAAAGTGTGCAATGTATTAAGAAACATCAAATGTTTTCTAGTAAAAATGGTAATTGATTTTATGTATCTTTGTTCCAGATGAACAAATGACTTACCGATATATGGATGACCTCTATCTCATGTTAGCACATTCATTTTCATCAGAACATATTCATATGTCACTGTCAAACTCTATAGATTTATTTACATAATGTCAAAGGTTTTCCTAGTTTATTTTGCATCGTCTTTCTTTGCTTCATTCTCTGTTGAGTTTCCCACAGAGTAAAATAGGAGTTAAGTAATATATTAAAGTCAATATATTTGCAAGCTGTCCAAAAACTATTTGTCCTGAATATGCTGGCCCTTATTGAGAAAAGAATATCTCCAATTGCCCATCACAGTGTACTAGCAAGAATCTGGAAGTGGAAACTGTTGGCCTTCGCTAACTAGTTTCCAGTGTGTACTAGTTGTTAGTATCTCTACAGCCGATCTCCAAGAAGGTTCTTCAACTTCAGTTATTTTTGTTTTGTTTAAATGTAAAATAAGACATAAAATAGCTGTAAATTTTAATTGTAACAATAAAATGGAAATGGAATTTCTGACAGAAGTATTTTGCTACTTTTAAGTTGATTGATCTAGTTAGCTAACTGTCCTGGGCCCTGTATTGGTTTTGCTCACTAGGAGATTGATGGAGAATTGGAGAAGAAGAAGGAAGATCTGAATGCGGTGCACAGGCAGGCTGAACGCTTGTCTAAGGATGGGGCTGCAAAAGCAGTGGAGCCAACCCTGATACAGCTCAGCAAGCGCTGGCGAGATTTTGAGAGCAAATTTGCTCAGTTTCGAAGACTCAACTATGCACAAATTGTGAGTTGTTACTGGCAAACCCATATGTTTGCAACTGCTACTACTAACAGCATCCTACTAACAATGAGAGCTTCAGGGTCAGTGTCAACTCTTCAGATATTAATAAGAAAAACCCTATTGTCTGCAAGTGGCGGAATCTTTATATTCTAATACAATAGTTCTCTGCTTTGGTCTTAAAATTGCCCTTAAGTTAAATCAGCCAATTACAAAAAACTCAGCAATGAAAAATTCATGTTTATTTCTGTTGCTTCATTATTTTTCCATAACATTTTCCAGTTTAAAAATGTCAGTTTGCCATGCATCTAGTTTGTTCAGTGAACGTGTAAATCAGAAAAATTGTCTTCTTCAAACTACCCATCCCATGCCAATTTTTATTGTTTTTTTATTTGTCCATAATATGTTATACTCACTTTAGGAAGAGATTAAAAAAAAAATCTTATCACACTATATATATATGGCCTCTTCTTCACATGCTTGAATTCTCAAAGGAGTTTTTGCAAGAAAGTGTACTTTTAAATTTGACAGGATGAAAGCATAATTTTATGAATCAACTTTGTGTCTTCTGATTTTGAGTTGTTTAGTTGTATACAAAATATAATTTTTCTTACTGGTTTATACATGCTGCAATAACTGGATAAATAAAAGGGAAATAAACTGTCACTACTCCAGGTTTATGACCAAAATAGGTATTAGGTATTACCCATTTGGAAGATTACCAGAGATTGGTTTTGCATTTACATGGAAGTTTTTCCTTGCCATTCCTACTACTCTGCTCACTGTCATCTGGCCTTTTGATTTTATATGAAGAAAGATAAGATTTGTTCTCAAGGAAGTTGTTGAATTATGTGCTTTTCTGTAATCTTAAAAGTGCTAGTGGTAAAGGGGTGTTTCAAAAAAATATAATTTTATTTATTTATTTTTAAATGCACCTAGATTGCAGAGGGACCATACTGACAGGATAATGAAAATTTAAATACATGAAGTGTTATTTATAATTGATATATGGTTGACTATGTTTTAAAAAAAGAAAAAGAAGTTCCAAAAATCAGCAATAATGTATAACCTTTTGGTCAATACAGTTCTCTATTTAATGTACTGTGTATTGTGTATTTGTAACTTTTCTATTATTAAGTTACATAATGTATATATAAAAATAATAATTGGGATAGCTATGCAGTTAATGGAAACAATCAGAGAAACATTAACTTTGGTTTGTATGTTATTAAATCTTGTTCCATCTGATTACTCTTTTCAGATTACTATGGTTTATACTAAACTTGATGGATGTAATCAGTTGCAAATTGTTTATATTGGCATGGAGCTAGAGCAGGCTTCACTTCGTCTTGTAAATGAGTCTTTTCTTACAATGAATATATTTGTTCCTTTGATAAGCAAGTGAGAAATAAGAATGCACATGCAATTTATATAAAAACTTTCTGCTGTCAATGTGCTTTTTATGTCACCCACCACCTACCATGACAGAAGATGAGTGTATCCATTATAAAATTTTACTAGCAAATCAATAAAACTATATATTAGCATATTTTTCTTTGAAATATGTAGGGTAGATAACAGCAGCACATGTGCTTTTGAACTGGTCAAAGGAATACAGTCATTGACTTTTTAAAGCCATGTTACAATTACATGTATTTTTATTGTTAAAATATATTTTTAATATAATATTTATATTCT
>NW_009200006.1:0-48922 GCF_000690835.1 Fulmarus glacialis | reverse complement strand
CGAGTGGAATCCGATTGGCTGTGGAGCCGGCGAGTGGGCGGGACCGCTGGGCTAGGGACGGAGAGCGGAGAAGGACAAACGAGGGCGGGCGGCGCTCCTCCATAGCAACGGGGGGGGTATGGCGTTGCTAAGGGGAGTGCAGGAAGAAATAAATCTGTGACACAGAGGTGTACGTCACTTGCAAATCTGCTCCTGATGACATCGCTTGTAATGCGAAAGACGACACGAAAGCGGTTAGAAAAGGGGAGTAGAGGGAAAGGGAAGGAAAGTAACTGTGAAAATCAGAAACATCTCTAGAGCTCACGTGTAAAATCCTGCAGCCTGAAGTGGTGCAAAATGTAGAATACGGCCAGGTCATCGTCAGCATTCAGAAGCAGGCCGGGGGCAGTCGTTCAGGTGTCTTTTTTTTCTTTAAATGTTCGTGATTCTTCCCAATCGCACGCTTGAGTCAGTTTCTCAAAAACTTCCTGCAGAATGCTTGATTTTTCTATCAGACTGGACTTTTTTTTTTTTTTTTTTTACTGTTGGTGACCTAGCAGATTAATTGCTTGTTCTAAAAAATCAGTGTTGGCTCTGCTGGGCGATTCCATAGCGCCATGCATACGTTTCGGAAAGCCAGTACAGTGGCAAAGTAGTTAATGGCTGTTACGGGGTAATATCCCAAGCACTCCAGCCCTATTCCTCAAAATAATGCCCTATTCCTCAAAATAATGAATCACCATTTATCTGCAGTTTTCTAATTTACATTTTTAATTTTTCATCTTGGGTCAAAGAATACATATTGAATGTTTAATAAAGATTTGGTTGCCGTACTGCTTAGTACAAAGGAAAAAGACGAGCGCTAAACAAACATCTGTAATTGCTCTTGTAGGCTATTTTCTGAGCACATTTCACTGTCCAGAATGGAAACTCCCACTCCACTTGTACAATCAGCACCAATTTTGTATTGGGTGGAATATTTTCCTTCATCTTGGCAGTAGTAAAAACATCCCCTGAACCTTCATGCCTTTGAGGTGTACGCTGGCTCATATTTCTTAGTGAAGCCGTCGAAGTTAAGCCTATTTGTACCAGGCACTCATCTACCACAGTAAATTAAATGCCCTTCTGGCTGACAGTAGCCAGGTATAACCTCCATACTGCTTTGAGAAATTAGCTAGCGCATTCTAATTATAGTTGTACTTTGACAACTCAGTGAGCCTGGGATTATACAAGGGCAGGCTGCAAGGGGTACGCACGTAAGAGCAATTTTCTTCCAAGCGAACACAAACGCTCTAGCACAATTCTGGAATTGGGGAAGTATGCTGTTTTCCTTCGGCAAACCATTAGGTGTCTATCTAGATAACAGATCAGCTGAGTGGGATAACCACTCCAGTTCCTGACAGATCAGCACCTTCCTGGAAGGTTGTGTTCAGAAAACCCACGGTCTTGATACAGGATAGTAGGCGTCTTTGTATTACTGAAGAACATGGGAACTCTCCCAGCAGATCACACTAGCAACTCCAAGTTAAATCTTTAATAATAGCCAACCACATGCATCAGAAGGTGCAAGGACCCTGAAGAAAACCTGGGAACAGCTCATCTACAAATGAAGCTCTTTATAGTCCCCGTGTACAGAACTTCGCTCCTACTGGGAGCTCTGATGGTTTGTGCTCTCATCTTGCACAGATGTTTGTACCCATTATATTGGTACAGATGAGATGCTTAAATAGCCCTAGAAAGCTTTAGTTAAAAAAGAAAAAAGTTTAGTTTAACTTACCTGTCCAACTTAGAATTTTCATGTTCACGAGTACTACCAGTTCTGCCAAGATTTATGGGACATTTACTGTTTGGCTCCTTGTAAAACAATTCTTACTGAGGCTGAGACATTATTGAGACTGATATATTTCTACTTATATATTTCACACATTTTTTTGGGGGGTGGGGTTAAAGTTCCATGTAAACCAGACTATGAAGTCATGAGTGGAATGCTTACTTTTCAGTCATTTAAAATTGAGATGAATACCAGCTTTTCAACCCATACCTCTCATTAGAACACAAGCTACGCTTAACAGATTTGCCCTTATTGCCATCAAGAACAAAGTAATCATTCAATAGCTCTTGTATTGTATATTTAATTGTCTTCAAAAGGATGCATTACAATTGGGGGGATGACACGTTAGTGTATTAGTAAACTATGCAGGGAGTTGTGCAAAATTAATTTCTGTCCTACAGCAAGAATGAACAAGATTATCTTATTGCATGAGAGATTCCAGAGGCTTTATCTTCCCCTCAGCACAGAGTCTCCATTAAGATTAATCAGTCACAAATGCACATTCCAAAGGAAAACACCAATCATATGAAATCTTCTTATCGAGTTAATGAATGACTCTCCTCCCTCCTATCCCTTCCTCCTGCACAAGAAGACAGCCCAAGGCAAATGCTCCATAAACCTAGACATGACGAATTCAGCACTCAGGAGACAAGGTCAGTGACAAAGTTCTGCTCAGCTCAGCTCCGAAAGGAGCTGTTTTAAGAAGTCCATAAGCAGAGCTCATGGAGGAGAGCTTGCAGGATGGAGTGACACTGCATGGGGGCTCTCCAACATACAGCACAGCTTTAAAAAAAGTTCCACATGTAGGACAAATAAGCAATAAATTTAAAATAGAGCAAGTGTTACTGAGGGAAGGTGTTCCCACTGATGCTGGTTTTTGTTACCAGAAAAGTATATACATTTCTTTACAGCCCTAAGCCCTGAATTTTGGAACCATGCTGCTCCAGTGGCTTTGTGAATAGGTATTAAAATAGTCCTTTTTTTTTTCAGTTGCCCTTTCCAAAGAGTAGCTTAGTGACAGCAAATTCAAGCCTGGGGCCAAAGGGAAAGAATCAGATTTACTCTTCTCCCCTAAAAACCTGATTTTTAAGTGTAGCTCAAGCTTAGCACTGGGTGGAAGCCCAGGACAAGACACTAAAGATGTGCTAGAGTGTAGAGGATAGAGCCTGGAATGATAGTGCTGGAGACTTACTGTTCATAATTAGTCACAGAACAGGTTAACTAATCTCCATATAGCTGCTCTGATAGCAGGACTCACATCCAATTTGGTGAAACTGATTGCAGGTATGCCACAGTAATTCAGTGGTCGTGATCCAGGCAGCACTGCACTGTTGTTTGGAGGTGTGTATTTGAATGAGAAACAAAAATAACTGCTTTAGATGGTCTTGCTGCCTGGCTTTTCTTGACTCACTGCTGCTCCTTGAGCTCAGCTGAGGGCTGAAAGCTCTAGAGTGAAGTAACCTGCCAGGGAAGCAAATTCCCAAGTTTTTGAGTTTCCTGCTCTCTCAGACTGATACCAAATACCAAGGCAAATGACTTGGGGGAACTGAACCCTTCAAAGTCCATCTGGGATCTGTATGTCATTGCAGCAGATGAATTTAATACCAGTGCTAGAGGGAGAGCGGAAGAGTGTTGATAAGATCAAGAATTCAGCAGGCAGACAGCGAGCAAACTTTTCTGCTAGAGCACTCTGACAGTGCCCATCAGCCCTGGCCTGGCATGGCCCTATCGTTCCGTTTCTCAGAGTTCACTGACCAAGCTCTGCCATAAACCAAAGACCATCTGGGAACGCTAAACTGTCTTTGCACTTTATAAAAGGCAGACTCTGCCATAAACCAAAGACCATCTGGGAATGCTAAACTGTCCTTGCACTTTATAAAAGGCAGGGTGTCTTTTATAAAGTGTCTCCATGTCCTGTTCAAAGGCCAAGTGGGTTAACAACCTCTTTTCTTCCTCTTCTCAGAAAACCTGGCGGCTTTGACCCAGATCTCCTCTGCATACTGTACATTTTTTGTATTATGTTATTCTCCTTTCTCCTAATGTTTTTCCCTTCCATCCCTGAGAGGCTATACTTTTGGGATGCCTAATTTGAGCTACCTGCTGAGTACACTGGATGAGTTGGAGGAAAGCTGCTCTTTGTCAAGTGTTTCAGTTTCAATGGCTGTTGACAGCAGGAGTGGATTTGGCCGCATGTAATCCTTCTCTGAGTGCAGGTGCCCAGAATAAAAGGCCAGGGCAGTAAACAGCCAAGTCCTGAACATGCGCATAAGCTGCAAAAATAAAACCGTATCAACATTTAATAAATAGAGAACAGGCAGTAAGCAAGCGATAGTGAGGATTCATCACTTTGCCTTTTGTTTGTTATTTGTCAGGCATATTTATATAAACGAGGGTACAGATTTGGGATCTATTAGTCGGATTGGTTGTTCCATCCAGCCAAACCAAGCCTTTCAGCTTTGGGAGAACTTGGCTGAGGACAGCCTTTAGGCTTGACAACCAGGACACCTCAACGGACAGTGCAGGCTGGGAGATGATCTGTGAGCTTTCCGGTTTCCTCCACTGACCCCTCCTTTTTGTCCAAGTCTTTGTCCAAGCAAGATTCCTTGCTCTGCCGGGAATCAGTTCACTCCAGAGTCTGTCATGCCCTCTGTCTGTGCTTATATCCTTGGGCCTCTGTAGCTGGGAAGAACACAAAAAGTATAATGTCAGCTTTATCCACCCATTCTCCAAATTTGACTGAGTCAGAGGTCTCATCCCTGTGGCCATCTTCACTATCACTCCAGCCTCTTGCTGGGAAAAGGGCTGTGCTTCTGCACTGTCACACAGCTGCTTTTTAGCTCTTCCTTCACTTCAGCCTGTCAAGAATCCCTTTGTGTTTCATGACAGTAAGTGGCTTCTGGGTAGCGGAAGGAGGAAAGCAGATGTGTTGTGCCTTAGTAGCTGTGTTTAATAGCTAGCTTGTCCCTGCCACGTTGAAAAGTGAAGGGTAGCCAAGAGTTCAAATGACTTTTAAACAGCGCTGCCAATGCCCATGCCTGCTTTTAGCGGTCTTCCCGCCCTTGTCATCCCAAAGTAGTTGCAGGACTATCTCCACCGTACACTTTTGCTCCTGCCTGCAAACATAACGCCACTAGGAGGGAGTATTGCTCTTAAAAATGGGGCAAAGAGCCTATCTTTGACAGTACCTTTTGGGCTGTGATGAAGCCCTATTGGCAAGCTAGCTGATGAGCGCAGAGTATTTCAGCCATGGGAGCTCTTTTGTGTTGGATCTCCAGCACCTCAGTGCCCTTCAGGACACTTTCCCTTGGCTAAAGTGCCCCAGGATTCTGCCTTGCCCCCCAGCTCACCTGGCTGCATGTGCACCATGCGGCATAGCCCTTTGCCTGGCTGGTTCTTGTACATGGGCTTCACACACACTTTGTTAGTGGTGCCTGAAGCCAGGTCTGTGAGGAGCACGCTGTGGATCTGCGGCGAAACGCTGATGACAGATGAAGGGCCAGTTTGCCGCCGGCATCTGACTCTGTAACCAAGGACTTTCCCATCAGCAGAGTCCCAGGAGGCTTTCAGGGTGTTGGGGCCCATGTCTTCAAAGCGAAGGTGTCTCACTTTGGAGCCCTCTAGAGAAAAAAGATTCATGTTACTGTGGACCATTTGTACAGAGTGGTCCTTACCGCCTAGCTCCTTGTTCCTCCCGAGGGGATTGCTGAGAATGGTCTTTCTCTGTTGTAGAGACCCATCACTCTACATCTCCGCACTGGAGGAGCTCAGCCTAATTAGTCCTGAACTTTGTCCTGGTACCAGCACAAAATACTTTTGTTGGCACTGTTAGGCTGGCCACCTCCCACACCCTCAGCTGCTGGCATTCTCTGAGGTCCTGATAAGAGCTAGAGTTTGCCTCCTGCAATATCTTTACAGGTACCTCTTCAGAGCAGAAGCTTCAGCTGATGAAATTTCCACCCCTCTGATGCTAAATCACACCAAAGAACAGACACTGAGGAGATAGGAGGGAAAGGCAGGTTTCTTTCTTCTTTAGGGAGTTTCAGGGATCTCCAAGTCCTTTCTGCTTGTGACCGCACCAGCAGCTTGGCAGTATGCACCCTGTAATAGCAGTCATATTGCGCATGTCTGATTTTCTTTCAGTCCTATGCCTTACACATCTGCTACATCCTAATGGCATATCATGTGCTGTTCATCAGCAGCTGCAGCTTTCCCCTGCTCTCATCCCTCCCCAGTAGCTGGGCTGACAGTTCTCTGGCTTTACCTAGAGGCAGATGGTCTGTGCAAAGAAAGAGGCACACTTCAGAGACTCCTTGTGCCCATATAGTTTCCCATCAGCAGAGTGGTGCTCACTCACCTTCCTGAGTGCATGCTTTAGCTGACAGGGATTTCTCCTTTCCCGATTTGTAGACTGCAGTCACTGTCACTAGATAGGTTGTATTGGGTGCCAGATTCTCCACCACAGTGCTATTGTGCTTGCCATCCACCTCCAGCAGCTTCACTGAGTTCCCAGGGAGTGGTCCGTACAGGATCTGATAGCCCATCACACTGTCCAGTGTAGGAGCCCAACTAACGTGGAAGCTGTGTGGCCCAGACTCCGAGATGAGAACCTGAGCTGGGCTTATTTCCTCTGAAAGCAATGTAAAAAGATGTGAATGAGTATGTAATTCAAGGCATAAGAATGCTGTCAGAGGAACATAATTGACCTGCACCATATTTGCCTTTCAGGAGGTGGAAGAAAATCCATCCAGCAAGTGGATTGTTGATAGTCACCCAAGTCAGCACAACCCAGCTCAGCCCTAAGAAAATGGTTTCTCTACCTGTGCAGCATAGAGTGGGCAAAACTACTCAGCCAAAACTGTTCTGCATGCAGAAAATTAATATTGGATGCAAGTTCATCTTGACTTTGTCACTCCCGATCAGATTTTGTGTGCCACTTTTTTGCATGTTGCTATCCAGCATAAATCTGAGTTATTCTTCTGGCCCAAATCACTAGTCTGCACAGAGGGGCTGGCTTCTGCTCTGAGCGCTGCCCTTCTCCTTCCCTCTTGCAGAGGAGGGAATGTGAGGAGAAGCAGCATGCACCTGCTTCAAGAGCATCACTCTCCCCTAGCTGCATCTGCAACCTCAGGTAGGAGACAGGGATCTCCTTGTTCCCATAGAAGCTGCTCAAGCTATGAAGGTCAAAATTCCCCTTTGGTAGTAAGCCACACAAGGCAGCACTGCTTCTGCCTGACCGTCGTACCGGGATAGTTAGTAAGTATGTGCAGCAGCCTGCGCTTTATCCCCAGTGGGCTCTACACCTCAGCCCTGTTAAATACTTGCAAGCTGCAGCTCCTGCCGCCTTCTCCCAGGGCAGTGGGCTCTGCTTTCCTCCAGATTCATAGATTTTTAAGGTTGGAAGGGCATCTTATGACCATCGGACCTGATCCCCTGTTCTGGGCAGTCCAGAACATCTCTCTAAGGAAAGAGCTGCCAGCTGAGTGCCAGCGTAAAGAAGGTCATTATGTTCTGTCCTAACCACAAGCATCTGCCTCCTCCAACCAGACCATGAGGCTGTGGCATGCAAACCAAGGACTGTCCTGTGTGTTTTATATATGTGAGGCTCAGCACAGTGGAGACTTCCCCCTTGTGACGATTGTGCACATCTTACCTGCCAGTGTAGTAGCCCTTGTTGTCTGGGGAGGGAAGTAGTGGACGTTGGATTCAGGAATGAGTGCCACCTCGTAAGTAGTTTCCGGTGCGAGGTTGCTTAGCATGAGGCTAGTGTGAGCCCCAGACACTTGCTTTGTCCTCTTCCTTGCTAGATCATCTATTGGGGCATACTCTAAGGTGTAGTAGCCAGTTTCTTGGGAGAGGAGTTTGGGCCACATCAGACGGAAGCTGCTTGAGGTGATATCTACTGCATGGAGCCGATTTGCTTGGATAACATCTGGAAGAGAATCATTAGCAAGAAATCACTACCGACATTAATACACAGAACATGGCACATCTAAAATACAGGCCCTTCTGGATGGGAGATGTAGCCTACAGCAACACTGGATGACAGCTGAAGTCACCTAGGCGTAGCCAAGCCCCTTCATAGCAATTCAGTGAACCAGACCCCCTTTGAAAGGTTCAGGAGCACAAAACTAAATCCTTGAAGCCAAGCGTAAGGCTTAAAGAAATGCTTTATGTCAACTGAGGCAATATTTGGGTTTTCACACCACTCCTACCTCTCTGATAAGACCCTTTCACTTAACAGAGCTTGCAAAGGAAATGCATATGTCCCAACTGCCATGAGGTGCCATTTTGGCTAAAGCGATTGCTCAGGTGTGTCTGCACAAGCTTCAGCTCAAGAATACTACTGCACCTTGCCTCCTAGACATCTCCCAGCCTCAAACCACTTTGCCAGAAGCCTCCAAGTTGCTCTATAAAGCCCCAGCTTTCCCTCTCCATTCTCTCTGCCTTGTCCTAAGGCCAAATGGTGCTGTGACAGCAGGAACCATGCCCCTGCCCATCCAAGCCTGCCTTGCGCCACCAAGAATGAATCTGGAATGGTCCAGCAAGTTCTGGGCAGCCGCTACTGCCCGACAGATGTGTGGGAGTTACTGTGCCTGGCCAAACAGGCAGCTTCCCACGCTCAGCAAGATATTACCACATACCCAGCACGGCAAGCAGCACTGGCACTGCCTGTGACAAAGCTAGAGACAGAATTTGGGCATCCAGGTTCCGAAACTCCTGTGGTCAGTTCATCCCAAGCTCCCTGTGGAAATCACCTACTGGTGAAACCAAACCCCTAAATTTTGTCATGTATGTGAGTATGAAAAAATACACTTCTCCCTGCTCTCTGCCTGTACCCAGTGGCCTGGAAGAAGGGGCAGCAACTGGGCACTGTCCAGCGTTTGCTGGGCCAGCTGCATTCATCCCAGCTGAAGTCACTCCCTGCAGTGTTTCACAGAGCTCCATTGTTTTGTGACATTCAACATTCAGAGCCACTCTCTCGCCTCTCTCACCCTGCACAGAGGCTTCTCTTCAAGGCTCATGCTACCTTTGAGTTCTAGACCCCAAATGCCAGATGCGAGTACCCCTTCTGACGCTCTGCGGTTCCCCCAGCTTCCTCTGCTGCTTGACCCTTCCGACACACATGGCCTCCTGAGCCCATCTTGGGCAAAATTCCACTGTTCTCTGGTCTTCCAGAGGGGCAGAAGCACACAGGATTTTGTTTCTAGCTCCAGGGAATTGGCATACGAAGACATAAAGATGCTGCTCTTTTTTTTTTAAAGGCTTTTTAAAAGCACCCTGAGCCTTAAAGAAGTGCTCTGCACAGCATCACTCTTGAAACCTTATGATAGCACCCTCCAGCTCAAGCTTAAATACTTCAGAGTACTGTAAGTAGCTCCCACTGGCTTACACAGAGGTAAAGGGAGGCACAAAAGTCTGCCCAGACCTGCAGGAGAACGGGCGGTAGCCATGCACTCTCAGACTCGTCCTTTAACTGGGAGAAGATCAGCTCTCCTCCTCCGAGCTGCTCCGAGGCCCTGCCAACTTCCCCGTACCAAATAAAGCAGCCTCAGTTTTTCCTCTGAGCTGTTCTTTGGCTCTCCCAGGCAGGCAGGAACATTTCCCTTCTCCGTGCCCTGCCCGCTCCCGTCCGCGCACGCCGCCAGCCAGCAGCACTCCACCCGCTCGGAGCTCGGAGGAGGCAGAGGGTGGGAGGCAGCACCACGGGGCCCGGGGCTCCGCACCCTTCCGCGAGCCCCACAGCTACCAGTGGCCAAGCCACAGAGGAACAGGGAACAGAGGAAAAGCCTCGGTGCCAAAAGTCCCGCCAAAAGCTCAGGGAATGGAAATAAGTGAGCTTGCAGGCAGGGCCCAGGGACACCGTAAGTAAATCGGGCAGATTAAAGAGCCAGGGTGCAACACCTGAGGGACATGCTGCAGGAAGCCCACAGCAAACAGCTCTGCCCCTTGTTGCCAGATTACAGACGCCTTGAGCGTATAAAGAGGGCAATAAGCCCCAGAAAATAGATGCCTCACAGCCCCTCCTCGTTCCCAGAGGGAAGCAGCAAGATAATCTCTTGTATTAGACCCAGGCAGTGCCTTCCTAGCAACACTCAGAGACAGCTTGTGACACGTTTGCCTTCCACCTCCTGCCTCTCAGTGACCTGAAACACCATTTTGCAGCCACGAGTTTGCTGGCATCCCGTGAACGTTGGCGAGGTCAGGATGAAGCTTGCGGGAATGCTGCTGCTTTTATGATGTGTGTAAGAAATGCAGCCAGGCAGCAGATGAACCTGTTCTAGCCCTGGGTACGTGATCCCTTCTCTGCAGAAGCTTCAGCTAGGACTTGGGACAAATCACTTCTGCTTTGTGGCTCTATTCCCCTAGTTTGATGTGGATGGAGAGAGGGTTCCGATTCTGGGAGGGGGGAACACACTTCTCCATTACCAGGGTGGACATTCAAGGTCTGAGATCACTCCCTCTGGTCACCTGCTTATATTCAGTGCTAAGTGAGAATGTCAGAGGACTCTAGGCTCAGAGCCTTCACTGCAGCAGAAGTTATCCAGGACCTTGTTTCAGATCAGAAATGTCTTGCCCTGAATACGCGTGGGAAGTGGCTGATGTTTTGTGACTGCTGGGCAGGTGGGCTCCTGCAGAACTTGGCTCAGAAGATGGTGCCAGAGGATGAAACAAGTCAGCAGTTGTCAATTCAACGGCTGAGTCGAGAGCAAGTGGATGCTAGCACAGAACCTGATGTCATTTCAAAGGAATGCCTTGGTTTCACAATATTTGAAGGTCCTTCCCCAGAAGGCGAGCACCAAATGCCATATATTGGGTATATAATATAGAAGGTGCAATCAAGAAGCCTGAGCTAGAGTCCCCTTTCCTTCACACTAGGAAAGGCAGAGGCATTTGCCAGGAGCCAGCTGTGGCTGTGGCCATAGCCAGCCTGGCTGGGAACGGTAGCCTGCTGCATTCTGCAGACTCGTCGTGTCGGGACCATGTGCCAAGGAAGAAGAGGGGGAGTGAACATACACATCCATCCACAGTCCCTGTCTTGCACCCTTCTGCGCAGTAGCATTACTGGAACTATTTCAGGTCCACCATGTGTAAGAAGCAGCCCTTCTTCTCTGCTCTGTGATACAGCCAGGTTTTGCAAAAAGGGAACTGAGGCAGAGACATCTCATCCCCTGGCCTCAGCAGAGCCTGTAGCGGGACAGAAGTGTAGTTTAGAAGAGTAAGGCATTTTCCTTTTGTCTCCCTGTCCAAGTAGTGACTGTCTTGCTGTCTAGGACTGAAAACCCTTGCTGCGAACTCCAGGCTCAGCCCTGACAGTTCATTATATTATTTGTCTGCTCAGACCTCTGATCAAATTTCTGAAGGCAAATGCTTCTTAACTGAGCAACCCCTACATAAAGATGTCTACCTTTGTACAGTGAGGCACAGCTGCGGAGATTGAACTGTTCCATGGAGGGTTCTCAGCCTACCTGAGACAATAGCAACTTGGTAGCCAGGGACCATTGTGTTGGAGCATCTATGGAGCGGGCATGAAACACCCCACTCCTAGATAGGAGGTGGAGGGAGGAGAACAACTCTTGACAAAGCTTGTTTTTGCATCTACAAAAGGCTTTTAAAAAACAGTAGCAAGAGATGAAGATAAGATAGCAGTGATAATAAAGCCAGTCTGGGCCGTTCCAGAGTTGGAAGGGGCTAATTTCTGCCTGCCAAGGATCCTGTCTGTCCCCGCTGTCCCAGGGGCCAGAAGCAGGAAGGGTGGCGATGAGGGCTGCCTCCTCCAGGCCGGGAAGAGTGGACATACGTGGCTTTATTAAGGCTAACTCAGGGGATGTTACCAACGTCTGGTATTCTGCTTAAGGCACCAGTCCCTGGATTCACATGGGAATCTCACCTTCCTTTAAAATCCCAGACTAGTAACTTCTAGACCTGTTGGAGGCACAGAATACTGCCCTCAGGCACAGCAGAGTACTTATTACTTTTGCAGATCTTACAATCTTCAAGACAATCCTGTGCTGAAAGGATACGCAGGTGATTTCTCATTTTGGGATGCTATTTTATACCATCCGGATTCAGGACGTACTAGAAACTGAAACAGCCACTTGAAACGAAACATCTGGGGGTCTGTGCGGTGTCTGGTACAGTAGAAGGACTGCTGGTACTGCCCCATACTCATACAGGAGAGGTGGATGACTGGAGAACATAGTCCCTGTGTGTGATTCGTTAAATAATCATGGTTGGAAACAGAAAGAAATTGCTACATAGAGAGGAGTCTGTGGAAAGGGTTACTTGGACACTCCAAAGCCAATTCTAACCAACTCACATAAGCAGAAGCCAAATGAGGAATTAAAACAGGATTTCCAATGGAGAGAGGACCTCCAGAAAATTAATGGAAAGTCTGCAAAGTCATAGTAACTCACTCAGCTTTCCAAGCAAATCCAGAGGCATCTGGGAGGCTGAGGCAAAACCCCTGCTTCGCAATCACGGGCACTCCCACCGTGATGGCATTCAAGAGCTGCAAAAAGAACATCCATTGTGCAGTGCAGCATGTAGATTAGCATGAGATATTCCTCTTGGCTTCCAAATGCCTGTCTTCTGGCCCAGATTATGGCCTTGGGTCTCCTCAGACCCTTTCCTGGATACTTTAAAAAACAGGACTGCTGAAAAATTAAATCTGCTGTCTGTTCCTGCTCTCTGCGCAGCAACCGCCACAACCATGCTAGCAACAAAGAGGTAGCAGTTGGCCTGCTAAGCCTAACAAGTTAGGGCTGGGATTTTCTTCCAAGGGCTGCGCTAGCCAAGTCGGGCTATAGATCTGGCGGATGTGGAACACGTTACAACAGGGGATTTATGGAACAAAAACATTCCTCTCCTGCAGTCTTAATGCTGATAGCAAGCACCATCCTTAATTGCTCTTTGTAAGAGAACAACAACTGCCAGCCACTTGTAGGCAGGAGTTAGATATCTCGGTGTGTGCCCGCCACTGTGCCTGCACGTGATGGTATGTATAGGAAGTCAGATCTACCCTGGACAAGAGTTTGAGGGAGCTGAGAGGACCAAACCCTTCCCAGGCACACACATCCTATTTTGTGTATGCAATGTGTTCAACACATTTGTGTCCTCCGCCTCCATCAGACAGCATGTAGCCAGACAGCATTTTAGAGAAAAAAAATTCACCTTGAATGTGAAAATGAAGTTCAAGGGGCTTAGGCGCCTTGCTCCCACAGTCAGCAGCGTCTTACTGTAGATAAATTATTGCCTGTTCAGGAAGCCTTTGGTTAACAATTAACCTGTGCAGGTGGGGGCATTTTCATGCTATGCTTGACTGTATGGATGTGTGTGACTGCATGACTCATTTCAAAGTCTTGTGGGTTTTTAAGGAATCCAAATAATATGCTGCCTGAGCCTCCTTCCTTCATTAACAACTGAACAACTCATTACAAACACAAGTTCATCTCACTAACAAGTCTGCAGAAGGGAATTTGTCCCAGTCAGTCATGGGACCTTCCAAGGGGAATGGAGATGTTTGTCCCAGACCTCCTAAAAGCCTTGGCTTATACTTGGACCTATAGCATTGTGGACAAAGCACCTCAGTTTGCAAGGGCAGCAGCTGTGGGTCAGGAGGACCATTGGTTTTACAGGATTCTCACACTGCCTGCCCTGCAGAGCCAGGCATTAACTCACATTCAGCCCTGTTGCAAATTCCCAGTGACCGCAACCCAACCCCACTGTACCTAGGATAGCATCTCGAAGCTCCTTTGTGATGATGGGTAGGTCATCAACATCCACAAAGTGCAGGTGCTTCTCAGGAGGCTGGCTGGCGGCAGCAGAGAGTTCCAGGTAATTCCCCCGTCCAGTGCTGACAATGAAGACTGTTACTCCCATGTCCTTCAGGAGCTGCATGGGTTCAGAGATGTCATCAGTGGAGAAACCATCTGTCACCCAAACCAGTACCTTGGGCACATCTGGTCGGGCACCAGCTTCATCGCTGAAGAACTTCTCCTTGGCATAGGAGAGTGCTTTGCCTGTGTTAGTGTCACCCATGAGCTGTTGAGTGTCCCGGATGGCTTGTTGCAGAGTCCCACTAGACAGGTACCGGTCAAAAGGGAACTCCATGGTGGGCGTAGTGCTGATGTGGATGATGCTGGTCTGGACATCTTTGGGGCCAAAGGTGAAAGGTTGCACAAGGTCCCACATGAATTCCTTGACCCTGGAAAACTCATAGTAGGAGACGCTGCCAGAGCTGTCCAGCAAGAAGAGGAGGTCCCCCTCTGAATTGGAAATAGACGGCTGGGGACCTAGCAGGGGAAGAGAGAGCGGGAGGTGCGTTAGTGGAATGATGTGAACCCATACCTGCACAGGCATCTGCTAGGAAAGCTTGGTTATCCTGTGCCAAATCTCAGAATTCAGTGAGAGCTTTGCTGGGTAAAGACTCAGGATTTGCCCATCATCATTATTATTATTATTATATTATTATTATTTGCATCTAGTGTGAGGGCTCCTGGGCTTTATTCTCAGTCCTGCTTTCAACTGTCCAGGAACTTCTCACCCCATCTCCCTAGCACCCCGTCTTCCTTCATTGGACAGCTTTGCTTAGACTCATCTGTTTGATCACAACTGTTCTTCGCGAACACTTTGAGATGCTAACACTGAAGTGTTAGCCAGAGGTCTGCCTGTGGTTGTTCACACACTAAGTTCTCTTAGCACCTTTTGTTTTAAAGTACATTGCCAAAAAGCTGTTTCTGTTGTGAACAGAAAACTGGTTCCTAAGTCCTCTGAGGTCCAAGAACCTGAATTGGTTACAGGATCACAAAGAACAAGAGGAAGAAGGTTCATGAGACCACCATTACCCCCACCTCACTGAATAGCAGGATTGTGACCCGTGTTGGACTATTTGTCTTTCTTTGGGTTCAGTCTCACTTTGGGACGTCACAGCCGCTCAGCCTGATCTAGGCCCTGCCCAAGAAGGTTACTGCAAGGAGAGAAGCCAAAGCACTGCAGTGGAGCTGGAAAGAGCTCTTGGAGGCACTGCGGGACAGCAGCCTAGTGCTGATCTGCCCGGCCATGGGACCCTCTCACAGCACACTGCAAACACACCACCTACCCCAGAGGGTTTCACGTTGTCTGAGAGCCTAAGAGACATGCAAAGGAACAGTTGGAGCATCTCAGCAGTACAGCAGCAGCAACCCTGAGCACTGGTGGTGTGCTTGGTCCATCGCTGCGAACAATGGCACAATATCGAAGCACGCGAGTGGTTCTGCTGCCATCCTCCACGTACTTCGGTCAGCTGAGACAACAGAGACTCACAGTAAACAGTCAGCACATCTCAGCCCTGCTCCGTGCCTCTGGCTCTTGGCAAAGGCCAATGCTGCAGACATGTTTGGCCTTTTGGAGCTCACTGCTTTTACATGTTCTGCACCTCACCTAGATAATCACCACGCAACAGAGGTAAGGCTGAAGATGGGTCTCACCTGGGTGCTGCGGTGAGCTCTCCAGGAGCGGGGAGAGGAGCTCCCCCTGCCTGCATTGGCTCCCTGCTCTCCAGGCTTTGTTGCCAAGTTTGTTTTAAGTCGTATTTTACACATTTGCAAAGATAAAGACAGCGAGGAGGAGCAATAGTTACTTTTTTCCCTCCTTTCCATTCACATGCATGATCCCTGCTGTTCAAGGAGATACTTGGATGGCCAGAACAGACCCCGTGTCTCTCAGAGGAAAAAAGCCAGTCATGGCAGAGGAGAGACAGGCCAAAAGACTGAAAAACTGGGATGAAATATGCCTGAATTCAGCCTAGAGCCTGACTCCTGACAAAACACAGCTCCTCGTGGAATGAGGGCAGGATGAATGCATGATATCCCTCTGGTCCAAACTCAGTCAAGATGCATAACAGGTGGGAGCAGAAAATGTCATTGCAGCAGCGAAGGGAAGTAATATCCCGGGACACTGATCTCACCTCCTCATTCTTAGGTCCTGCACAAGGACAGGGGGCTGGAACAGAGCAGGGAGCCAACACAGGCAGGGTGGAAGGGAAGCCCTGGACCTGACACTGCAGGAGCAATGGGAGCTCTGGCTCCCGAGCACCCCTAGCACTCCCACGCTACACTCACGCAGGATCTGCAAGCACTGCGCGGACTTACGAAACCTCATGACAGTCTTTCCAGGCACATGTTATTAACCCATTACAGATAAACTGAAAGGCCAGGGCAGTGGAAAGAGGCAGGAGCTCAGGCACAGGAATCAGGGTAGAGCTAAAAGTACAACCTGCAAGTCCTGGATCCTGCTCTCACTGCTGCAGAAAAAATGCCTCTGAGCTACCTCAGCTTGCACCGACACCTCTTGTTACGCAACACCAGGCTGATCCCAAGTACTTTCTGCTCCAGGCTGGAGGTGGACATGTTCCAGGAGCTGGGAACATTCCTCACCAGCCTGAGCCAGCAGGTCAGTCATGCCCCGTGCCAGGGAGTAGCCTCTGCCATCCAGAGCTGCTGCTCTGGGCTAACGCGCAGCAGCCCCTGAGAAAGAAGCAAACTGCTGATCGCACGACCGAGAGCAACTGCCAAGGTTAGGAGCAACTTCTGAGCCTATAACAACTTACAGGTTTATCCCATCTTATGACAATGGCAGTGCTTGGAAGAAAAATGGGCTGTATTTGGAAAAGAATGAAATGATAAAGAAACTCGATGAGAAAAACTGCTGGCTCTGCTCTCCCAGGAGAGGTGGCTGATTCTCAGAACTGGCTGCCTCTTGGTTCAAAGGCTACGGTCCACCCAAGACTGGCAGAAAGCTCCCTGATTTATACCACTGTTGGCAGGAAAGTCTGGAGTGGAGGGACTCCTCCCTAGATCACTTTTTAAAAGCTAGGCTAATTGGATGCTTTCTTGCTCTTCTGAATACATATTGACCTCCTTTCCCAGACAGTCTTAGGAGCAGCACCTCAAAGAGGCGCTGGGACAAGATGTCTGGGAAAGGGCTGCACAGACCCATTTGTGCAGAAGAATGCAATATGTCAAGAAGAACATGCTTTGAGGGTGTGGTCTGGAGTCCCACTCCGTTTCACTCGTTTTCTTACCATTTCAATTAAGCTGCTGTGTGGGAAGCACAAACACATAGGGGACTCCTCCTTCTACGACCCTCAGAGCTTGGAAGATTTACAATAGCTGGAATATCAATAATGAATTTGGCATTCTTTTAACCACCACCCTGCTTTCTGACAGCTTTTGAGGTGCAAGAAGGGAGAAAAAGCTTGGACCAGAAATTCCTGCCTGCCGATTTGGGCTCCTCTATCAGTGAAGGGATCAGGAGCATGGGGTGGCCAAGCAATGTGGGCTCTGGAGCACAGACGGACTTGGTGCAGAACACAGTGGTTGAGTGCTGGAGCCATGTCTGGGAGCCAAAACCACAAGGCAGTAGACAGCTGAATGGAAAGGCTCCTGTAAAATTAATTGCTCCAAGGAGACGGCTCATGCAAACAGTTCTCCTCCTGCAGAAAGCCATGTCAAGGCAGGCCCAGAGATAGCAACGAGCCTGGCAGGGATGAGCGGGGGGTTGCTAAGCCCCCACTGGGGCACTACTCCAAGAAGCAGGTATGAGATGGCAAAATCAAGAGGAGGAAAAGGACCAGGGCAGGGGAACAGTGAGTGGGTATAGGGCTCTATTACATGTCCTGACAGTGAAACCTAATGACCTGAGCGCAGAAAAGATCATGAACCAGCAAGAGCACAGCCATTCAGGGTACAACCCAAAGGGCTCAAGGGGGAAAACAGAAGGCGGAGGAGTGGTTCAGGCTTGAGCCACAGGGCACTCGATCCTCTTTGCCCGGTCTTCATTTGGACAGTCTTTGCCCTGCTATTTATTTCCCTCACTGGGTACCGTTCAGATGCCTGCCTGTGCAACCAGGGCATGAGTACCTGGGTCTATCCCACGGCAGGAGCGTTCATGTCTGCGTGCTCAGGAATGTCAGCGGGAGGTACATTGGAGAAAGGGCCAGGGGTGCTGGGAATGCCCACAGGATGGGGGACAGAAGTGACATGCGTGAGTCAGGACCACACTTATTGCATGTGTTACCGTGTAAGTGTGCACTGGAAGAAAGCCAGAGTGCTTGCACACATGGTCTGTGAACATGCAAATAAACATGCTGCCTACAAGTCACTGTGCTGCTACAGAGACCTGGGCAGCACAGGAACCACGCTTCTGGCTGAGATGGCAGAGGCATACCAGATCTCCTGAAACAACAGGAGAAATCAGGTGGAGCCTTCAGAAACAGAGAACATTGAAGTAACTTGGAGGTGAGTAAGCAAGAGATGCTAGGAGGAGGCAGGAGTGGGACCTGCAATCTATATGGATTACAGCCAATTCTGCATGACCCAGCACAACTCAGCCCTGTGTTGCAGACACACACCCAGCAACTTGGCATTCAGAGCTGAGCCAAAAATAAAAGTGAAGTCCAGTAAGCCTTCCTGCTTGCCCACAGCAACACGCTATTTCATCACCACATCACACAGCAGAGCTGAACCTGTGACCTACAGGTCCCTGCCACTGGTTCCTAGAGCTCCCGACCTCCTAACAGCATTCCAGCAGGGCAGAGCAACAAGGGCTTTGTTTAGAGCTTCTGGCTGCGAGAAACAAGTCAAACACACGTAGCCACAGCTCCGTGCTTTCCCCTCCACTGGAAGAAGTACAAGCCACTCACTTGGCTGGCAAGCCATAGCGAGAGATCTTGGCAACGTGACTGCCGTCTCCCAGGAGGAAACCATTGTTTCTCCCCTCTGCTCCTCACCAGTTTGAGGAGTGTCACTCGTTTCCCGAACGTTGCAACAAACAGCTGTGAAAGCTTCTGCCCCTGGCAGGGCAGGGATCAATGGCCAAAGGACATTGCTCACATGCGGTAAACAAGGCGCACCAGCACTCTGGGAGGGGGATTCGGCATTCACCACGAGGGAGCAGAGGCAAGCAAAATCCCACTGCTGCCAGAACTACCTGCATGGGGGAACACAGGGGTGAAAAGCGGCAGGGAACACTTGCTCGAAAGAGAAGAACGTCAAAGGAGAGTCAAGAGCCATGCCCCTGTCAGGTCGCACTCTTGATGTACCCTGCAGCTCTGGGGCACCAAGAGAGCTGGGCATAACGTTAACGTCCTTCAAACACTGGTTTGACCCATCATAGGTTGCTGGAAATAGCTGTGTTAATTGGGAGGCTCTGCAGGAAGAGCTACAGCTGGACACCACAATGTTCTGCCTGGAGGGTAGAAAGCTTTGGTTAACAACAATTGGTTAACAAAAGCAACAGTTACACTGGCAGGCAGGTATATATTTTGGAGCTAAAGGGATTGTCTGTGGGTGGAGCAGAAGGCTAATCCTTCATACAGGCAAATACCATCACAGTTACCTCTACTTAACACTCAGCCCTGCATAAGATGGAAACAAATTCCTCCCATTTAGATTTTGTCAGCAGAAAGGATCCATAAAAAAATCTAGACAAAGGATCTCAGTACATCAGGAGCGTAGCAACGCTTATAAAATGACTGGACGCTCCATCATCCTTCCCTTCAGGTTTAGGTTTTCAATTCCCTCATCTTTCTTCCTGTTCTTTGTCCTTCATCCAATATAAACATGCCATCCGTGCCAGAGGTGGGGCTGTGGAGATTCGTTACCAGTAAATCCCTGCATTACGCAAGCAGCTGCTGTTTTCAAGCAGTTTCCTTGCTTCACAGCAAAAGAAGGTCGGCTGCTTGGCAAGATGCCAAATGAAGATTTCTCACTTTCGGTGAGATTCCGAGAGAAGGGGCATCCATTAGCACCTCCCTACCGCCCGAACTGTCAGGCCTTTGCTTCTGAAGAGCTGAGGAATAACTCCGCAGACCTCGTATCAGTGCTGCTCCGGTGTTCTACCTAAGTCTAGGGAACAACAGAGAACACGTGGCAGTATCCTGTTGTCACCCTCTAGCCGACACGCGGTCAGTAGACACAGATCAGTCACGCAAAGAAGAGTTTTGAAGGGATCGATATGGGAGCAAAATAACACCATGGAGTCACAGTGCTGCCTATTGAAACACTTGGCTTTTCCAGGAGAAAAACAGCTGGTCAGACTTCCCTGTCTTACACGGAGATGCTGACAGGAGACATCCGCTTCACGAGTTCCCTGTACTCTCAGCTGGGACCTGAACACATGCCACATGCCTGATTTACATGGGACTTGGAACTTGTAGAGCATAAAGGATTTAACAGCCAAAAAAGATCATGTCCTGTCTTGGTTAACTATGTTTGAAATTCCATGCTTGCCTTCCCTTCTCACTGTTTGGCCATGCAAGGAAAAAAAGTTCTGCTTGAGTGGAGCCAGGTTTGGAGGCTGAAGAACAGGGTCTGTGCTTCCCTGGGGCCCCTTGGGACCACAGTGAGAGGCAGGAGGAGAAAGGCACCGCCTCTCCCAGAAAGAGAGGTACCCCACCAAGCCGACCAGGAGGTGGTTTACGCTTAAAACCATGTCAGAGAGAGGCCTGTGCCATGGGAGACGCCTAGATCACCCGCCTGTTGAAGAGCTGAGCCCCACCAAGCAAAACAGACTTGTGTGACTAAAAGCCCAAACTGCCTATGCAGGTTCCAGCTCGTCCATGCCACAGATTACAGGCTGTAGGTTGAGAAATGGCCCTTCAGACAAATTCCTCTGGCAGGAAGGAAGCTGGATTGCCATCTCTTATGATCTTTTCAGGAGTTTTACTATCTCTGCTGTTTTATTTAGAGCCTCAAGAGTCCTGGAATCATGGAATTATGCCAGGCACCGAGCTGTGCTTCAGAGCTCAGTAAGTGCAGGGCGCTCCCCAAGGCGCGAATGGATGGGTTGTGCCTTTATTTTTCACTTACTGCACCCACAGGGACAGCAACATCCCCATCATTTTCTGCTGATGCTAGTCCAGAGCAACTAGGTAATGGCAACCTAAGTTTCATTTATCAAAGCCCAAACTATCAAATGGTTGTACTTTACACTGATGCAACAGAGATCTGAATCTGGACCCAAAGAGGAAAGTGGTGGCACTGGTCATGCGATGTTCTGCCTTGACTTTGTGCCTTGGTGCACTAAGTCAATAGCCATTGCCCCGAAAAAGCTAATCATTCCTGCGCATGTAGAAGCACCACTGGCCACCCAGTAGCTTCCGCGCTTTGTCCACTGCAGCTGAGAATAAAGCCACAATCATTCACATCCAATCTAGGAAACAGAGTTACGAACCTGCATCCCTACCTCTCAAACAGCTCCTCTCATGGTGTGATCATGGCACACCACCGTAGCACCTCCAGCCAAGGGCTAGCCCATGCCCGGGAGCCCGGCCGGAGCGGCTGTTTGCTCAAGGTTGCTTCAGGAGCAGCTGGGAGGAGCCCACATCCAAGCTGCTGGGGAACGGGCACCTTGCCCACCAGCAGGTTCATTTCCTCTAAGGGCGCCCGGCAGCGTGCAAGCCAAAGTCAGCACCTCAATAACGCAACACGCACAACTTTGCCTCCGGAGCAAGGCACGATCCTTCTGGAAAGCCACGGCTCACTTTTTCACATACTCCGAAGGTCTGAGCCTTGGTTTTAGCCTGGGCTGGGGAACTGCCACATACACTCCCATGGCAGCAGAAATGCATGACAATAGGGATAACCCCTGTCTGCGTAGACATCGAGCATTGTTACAATGCCAGAGGCAGCAGTACCATTCCTGAACCAGCCTGTGTCACTGAGGGACAGAATCCAGCACCCTGTAAGGGGACCTGAGCAATAGACAGTCGGCTCTGCGTACCAGAAGCAGAATCAGACCCCAGCAGTCTGGGCTGCTGTCTGAGTCTGAGGACCTCCTGTGCAGATAGACAAGAGGTTCACTTCTCCTTTCACACTGTATTGCATTTCCCAGGTGCAGGGAAAACCAGATGCAGCCAGCAGTAGCCCTGCAGTCAAAGAACAGAATCTTTTTCTACTTGTGAACAAAAGTAATTCCATCAGCTTAGCCATCACGACGAGGGCTAAGTCTTCTGCCCAGCCCTACAATGCAGGACCCAGAAACGAGACATTCATTCCTCCGTGTCGCCTTCCCCGCTGTCAGTTCTGCGAGACTGACCCATAATCATTTTCCCTGAACAGTACCCAAGAGAAAGCATTTTAAAGAGGAAATATAGTGATTGAATTACAGAGATTAGCAAGAGAACAACAACACAGGTATAGCATCAATCACTGGTTTTACTTCTCTTAATCGATGTGCCTCAGCACATAGGTAACAGTGAGGAGTCAGGACTTCTTCCATATGATTGCACTAAACTCTGCAATCCAGCCGTTTCCTTTCCGCTACTGGAAACAAGCAAAATAGAAATTTCTTTCTAATATGGCAATTTTAGAGAGGTTTTTTGTTTGTTTTTCCTTGTGCCAGCAAAGTAACATGCAAGTATCACTACACACCTAAAGCAGCACTGTAACTTCAGCTTTTATTCTGAAAAGGTTTTATGAGAAACTCTAAGGACCAGGAGGTATTAAATGGGGAAAAACAGTAAGGGAACGCCTTGCCTTTTCAGGCACTCACCTCTCTCAGGTGTGTTCTGTCCCACAGCAAACTGCAACCACAGACCAAGAGAAAGCACTGTCTCGGCCAACATAGCAAAGTCTGGTCCTGGGCAAACTACCTTAAATCCAAAAGCTCGGCTCTGTGAAGGCAGATGAAAGGCTTAAGGTCAGTCATATTACGTGCAAGGATCCACCAGATCCCAGGGTGCCACTTCTACGCTGCTCATGCCTTGAGATCCGACTCCTTCTTTATGTGTGTTTTGCTGGGCTGTGGTGTAAGCTCTGGCTCCTGTAGGCAATTTTCCTTCCCCCCCCCCCTTTTAAAGTCATAAATCCATCTTGACAGGAATAGCTGGAGGAGAGGCACAAACAGCACCCCTGCTGCTGTTCCTCTCCCGAGTTAAACTTGCCCCAGGAGTGCGGATTCAATTGCAGGCAGGCTGCGTGCAGCTGGGCTGGTTTGAAAAATCTATCCCTATAGATAAAACTTTGGCCCTGCAAGACACTGGCAGCCGTCCAACTACGGGGCGGGGGGGAAGAAAAGCTCAGAGAAATCCAAAGCTGCTCTACTCTGGAATGAACTAGAAGAAGGAAAAACACGTATATAGAGGAAAGAAAAAGTAGCAAGGCTGGGGAGCCTGCCCTGCCCTGGGAATATTGGCTAATCTTCTGGGAGGAGGCAGGCTGAGCGTTCCCCCAGGTCCTAGCGCTACCCCAGCGTCCGTCCCTGCCCCGGGGCTGCCCCACGGCCCGGGGCCGAACACGAGAGGTGCGAACAAACGCCATGCCTCGCTGCTTTACCCTGCAGAAGAGCTGGGGCAGAAGTCACCCAGAAGCGCAGAGCCTGTGGGAAGCGACCAGCGCCGAGGTGGGGAGCGTCAGCCTGGAGCCGGGCACGAAGCGATATTCGCGTGCAACAGCCCGCTAGATGCCCGCTGATGATCTCCCTTCAGCGTGGCGTGAAGTACATTCTCAAGTCGGTGACTTCTGAGTCAAAGGGGACTCACGTGCCTGAAGATAGACCTGTGACAAATATCTTACTGGGTGGAGGGGCAGAAGAGTTTGGCAGAGAGCATGTACCAGAGACCCCAGGTTCAAGCTTCACTGGCATGCAGCCTCTCCCTGTATGCAGGGGACTTTTGCCAGAACAAAAATCGGCCCAAACCCAGTTTCCCTTCTCGTGGCTGTCCTGCTGGCCCTGTGTCTGCTTTTGGCTCCTACTCATCAGGTAGAGGTGAAAATAAAAAAAAGCCTTTTTTCACTTTAGGTTTTAACATGTGCTACTTCTGGACAGATCCAAGACGTTACTAGTAGAGAAAAGCTGGAAAGTTACACCAGTTACGAAGCGACCAACCGATCATCATCTCCCTTAACATGGGGAATGACCAACAAGACAGGCTAAAAAGTAGCAAAGGAGGAATGTTTAAAAGCCTGTGGGATTTCTGAAACTGGTGAGCAATATTTCCTCCAATTTTATTTTCTCTCTCCTGGGAACTATAAAGAAAGTGAACAGGAGTTAGGAGCCAAGGAGCTGTGCAGGGTGGAAAAAAAGTTGTATCCAAACTCATCAACCAAATGGAAGGTCAGAACAAGAAATCAGATCCCATTGAGAAGCCATGGATTCAGTCAGCTAGCTAAAGTTCCTGGGCACTTGTTTGCGTTTCCCCTCCCAGTTGGGTACCCAGCTGCATCACGAAGGAGCTTTGCAATATCAGGTTGTATGATAGCTCAGTCCCATGTAGCATAACCCTATATGAGTGACAGCCTCACCCGCTGATTCATGCAGGCTGGAATAAGCATTATCCCAGGTACTCCAGAGAATTAGATACCCCTGCTCTCATACTGAGAGCAAGTAGCTTGTGAGATCCCCTCAAAGATGGCATTGGGATCCTGGTGCAATAGCTACAGTGACCAAATACTGTTGCTAGCTGGTTTCCCTGACACACAGAGCAGGGTTTCTTAATGTTACAGCCCACTGAAATAAGCCTGGATATTAGCTGCTGAGTTATGTCTGACCGTAGGCACAGTGGGCTTGATCATTGCCTCTTGAAACCAAGAGGCGACTTTTTCCTCTGACTCAGTGTCGTTTGGGTCTGCCCCTGCCAGAGTTGTGCTTATTTAACAGCACGCGTGGTGAAGTCAGTAGGGAATGCAGGTACTCTAGCAGTGAAGCTATCAGTCTGCAGTCTCATTTGGCAAGCAAGCTTCCAGGGAAAAATTACACAGCAAAGCAAACCACACCATGGTCTAATTCACCAATCTGAGCAAATTCATCGATTCTCATTGCACAGATTCACATTCAATTCAGTTGCTGATGTATTGACCGTGATGGCAGCCAGGAAGGCAAAAGGCTTTCCAAACCGCTGTTGAGTGAAGTACTTAGTACTTGTTCGATCGCATCCTTGTTCTCTGCTGGTGAATATGTCCTACTTGCTATTCTCACCCTGCTTGTATTCTGGACCTGGGACGTGGAAGGGATGGGCTGGAGGAAGCAAGTGTTGCAAACCATCTGCTTCTCATCAGCTAACCTAGATGTCCGTCTGCTCCTGTGCGATCCCCTTTCTGCCCCACTGCGGTCATTTGGTCATTGGGCAAAGGCAGGGGGCTAGACATGCTACGGGTCTGGGTCCCAGGGCTCGCGGATGCATGTTCAGAGCCCCTTGATTAGGGCTGGTGTGTACATGGAGATGATTTCCTTCCATTACTCACTTCCCAAGGAACTCTTTCCACGGAAGGGTTGCTCATCTTAGAATAATTCCCTTTTTTGTCAGTTTATCGAGGTAAATGCCATTCAGTCTCACACCCTGCAGCCTGGAGAGATTTCAGCCTTTATCTCCCTGCAACTCCTGCTGTGATAGGTAGAAGCAGGAAAAAACAGCCTGGAAAATAATTAGATCTTACACAAGTTTGTTTTATTTTTAAACTTTACTGTAATTGACAGATCCTGTTTCCAGTAAGACTGGTGCATGCTCATGCTGATTCTTTCCTAGTTGCATCCTGCACTCTGAAGCCAGCAGTTTCACTCCAGATTTGGTCCTGTTTAAAAGTGATCAGAATCTGCCTGCAGATCTCAGCTTCGGCTCAGCTCCCTGTCACTGCTAAGCTCATACTCTCCACCTGTCATTGACTTGACTGAAATTCTCTCAGGATGATCATCGTCTTACCCTGCCAAGTTACAGAACAGCTCAGGAACAATTAACGATTGTAAAGAGAAAAAAACCAAAAAAAAGCCAAACAAAACCCACCACTAACCAATCCACTAACCACCACTATTTTGATTGTGATGTTGCTGAGACGCAGACACGTACACGCATACACAGCACAACACAAACCCTCAGTACTACGCTTCGGTGTTCTGCACTTGGGAAGGCTTTGCTGGCGTGCTGCAGCTGCCGTGACATTCTGGGCATGTAAACAATACGCAATTTCTGAAGAGATGCAATATCCTCTCTGAGACAAATTACCGCAGCTGGAACAAACAGGCTTTTGGGAACACAGCCTTTTTTCAGCTCTGCATAAAGGTTTTTGTTTGGAGGGGCTATCTATATATGGCAATTTGGAAATTCCCCATTTGGAAAGGAAGCAAAGCAGCTCTGCAGCACTGGAAGAACAATGCGGGTAAAAGCTCCCCCTTGAACTCCAGGGAAGGCTTGTGCAGCCCAGCACAGGTGACCAGTTACCCAAGGTGCCAGTAGCCCAACTTGACTGCACGCACCAGGGTCTTGGGCTGGAAGGCAAGACCTCCGCCAGCTCATGCCGAGACCTCGGCTCGATTCTGACGCAGAGGATGCGGATAGCAACTGAATCACCAACAACATTCACAGCCGACTCCAGGTTTTCCTCCAAACGCTGACCACGCGCGGCTCCCTGACTGCCCCGCTATGTCACACTTAACTTTTAAACAGCTACAGGCTGCATGGCTGGAGGGCATGAACTTGAACTCCCCTGACTCCAGAAATGCCATTCTGACTTGCAGCAGAGAAGATCAGGCCCTGTGTTGCCACTTCTCAGTTAACAGTGTGTCATGCAGTCTCCAGCCTCAAGTCAGCTCTTATTTTTGTTTGACTTGGAAGACAAGCCACAAAAATAGACATGTTTACTCCCTGCATTCACCAGTTTTATTTTTCTCAAAAGTTGCCCAGTGACTAGGAATGACTCCACAGTGAGGTAAGGTCTAGCTTATAGATGAGCTCTTTCACCCCAAAGCATTCTGGAAAGTCACCCAGCACAAACATACAGCCACTTCTGGGGTGAGGGGCAGTAGCTTTTAATCTACTTGCAGCAGTATTAAACTAAAGCTTAGGATACGTGAAAAAATTTGCAGGACAGATCTACTCTGGAAGGTGGCAACCACCCAAATTAGAGTAGTGTCAGTATACTGGGTAAGGCTGCTCCCATCCTGATATTGAAGAAGTGGCTGCCGAGTTATCAGGACCCTCTTAAAAATAGCCTGGTAACATCTAGCCACAAGAAACTACTTCTTCAGAAACAGTGCCATGGGTGGGCACTCCTGCTATTCCCCTCCAGCATGGTGTCATGCCAGGACACGGCGTCCTAGTTTTCTCTCGCCTATACATTTGCAACAGCCTATTTCAAAATGAAGGAATTTATGGAAATAACACACAGGTAGACACAAGCACGTCAGATGTCTAACGCACAGAGGGGTGAGGTTCTTTAAGCAATTGCCTGCTCACGCGAGGGGCTTCAGGTCCCTCTGGCTCCCAGGCAGCATACAATTTGCTCCTCAGGTTTTATGAAATCTGGACAACCTGTGCTTGGGTGAGCTCTGAAGGAGTCAGCTTGTCACAAAGCATCAGCTCTCAGACACCAAAGTGACTTAGAGCCCCCAGGATCCTTCTGAGCTGCGATGGGATGGGCCAACAGCCTCAATTCCTCTGCAACTCCGCACCCTGGACATCGCCCGGTCTCTCCACACAAGTCTGCCCTGAGGAATTCCAGACAATATCAGCACTAGACAAGGGGCAGTGGAAGCCCAGAAAGGAAGAGGACCTTCTGATAGGCCACAAGACAACCTGCAGCTCCTTTGAAGTCCAGCTTCCCGAAGGAGTTCCTAGAGCAAACCAGCCTCAGCACACAATGCCTCCATACCTGCCGTCTCTTGTGATTTCAAACCAGCATGGAATCTGTGGGTAATCTTATTGCAGAGAAATAGTATCAGAGCAAAAGGAAATGGTAATTAATGCTGTTGCCAATTTATCCTGAGAATTAGCATCAGTTAGATAAACTAAGTGGGGAGGGAGCCGTTTGCTGAGCAGGATGGCAGAGCCAGAGTTAGAATCCTGGGGACATATCTGAGGCAAATAGTGTCTCCTCGCTGCAGCTTCTTAGTGCCAGGTTGCACCAGCTGTGCGCTTGGCATCTCTCTTGGGACTGAATCCAATCTGTCTGGTCCCTTTCTACTTTTCTTGTGCACATTTTTATCTATGGTTTGGTTCTGCTAATGTTCTAGACAATTGTAGCAGCCCACTGGTTCTTTACAATTGCATTTATAAAGAGCATCAGAGTGACTGAAAAGGCACACGTTCATTCAAGTCACACCACAGCATCTCGGGAGCGGAGGAGCATTTTTAAGTGAAATGCCTTTTCATTTAGAAAGGGTCATTTTTTCCACTTTTCAGTGAGATGATGTAGTGGCTCTCAGTGCTGGAACAGGCAAGCAAGCTGCTCAAGAACACCTTAATGAAAAGAAGATCTTGACTGCAAGCAAGTTTCATAGCTAGGTGGGGGGGGGTTGACCCCAGCCAGCAGCTAGACATCCACATCCACCAGCAGCAAGAAACTCATGAGTCAAAGTAAGGACAATTTAATAAGTGAAACAAAGCCACATGCACAAGCAAAGCAAAATAAGGAACTTACTACTTCCCACCAGCAAAGACGTTTAGCCACTTCCTGGAAAGCAGGGCCTCAACACATGTAAAAGTTACCTGGGAAGACGTGCGATAACTCCAGAAGTCCCCACTTCCCCATTTTCCCTGAGCTTTTATTGCTGAGTACATCATATGTTAAGGAATATCCCTGTTGTCAATCCCTGTTGTCCCTAAGCGCCTCATCTACACGTCTTTTAAATACTTCCAGGGATGGTGACTCCACCACTTCCCTGGGCAGCCTGTTCCAAGGCCTGACCACTCTTTCAGTGAAGAAGTTTTTCCTAATGTCCAGTCTAAACCTCCCCTGGCGCAACTTGAGGCCATAATGGGCTTATGCCAGCGTTGGCAGGGCAGTCCCAGAAGGCATGTCATAAATGCTACACATATAGCGAGCACTGTTCCTTTATCACGGTTTTTGTTTGATCACATTTACTGGATATAAGCAAGAACCAGAGGGAACAAAGTAGGACTGGAAGTAAGAGACAGGGCAGCTTCAGCTGGTAGGTTTTGATGCTGCTGATTGCTTCGGAGCTGATGCAGAGTTGTGACTCTGCAAACTCCATCACCTGTTGAAATTGTCCCAGCACAGCTTGTGGAGCAAAGCTGCTGATATCAAGCCAGCTTATCTGCAAGCCAGCTCCCATCACCAGTCAGTAAAATTGTCCCAGGCCTGAGAAAGTGTGCCCTAAATGAGTAGACCATTCCAAAATTTAGCTGCATCTGATGTAATCCATACATCAGGGCAAGAGATCACATAATTATACTGTCGGGCGTACAGGAACCATGTTTTAATGATATAATGCTCCCATTGTCTTCAGGACAACTGGCCCAGAGCAACAGCAGCTGCTGCTTCTTTCACATTTGTAAAGGCATTTACAGTCCTTTAAGTAAAAACTGCAGCAAGGGACTGGTATGGGGCTTTGCACTGTTATTTTTGAGCCAGTCATAAAACCAGACTTGACTGGTGTTAAGAGCTAATACATACGGGTTCATTATGGGCTGAAAGGGGTGATATTAGGAAAACCAGACCTCTGTGCAGCAGCACTTTGGGTCAGACGTGTATGACACAGCCGTGCAGCAGCCTGGCTTTCTGAACTGCGAGTGGGCCAGTTTTGTTTACAAGCTGCCAAAATGGCATGGAGTTCAGCCACCTTCTTGCTTTCACCTTGCCTCTGGGTTCTAAAGTGTTTTAAATTTGTAAGAACAAATGAGATCATTTGCAGGGTTCCAGGAGCGGGTCAATGAGCAACCTGGTACAGAGGGGAAAAAGAAAGCAGGAGCAAAGCGGAGCTGAAGCACTCGGGCCCGACTAGTCTGCCACAGTCCAGCTCGCTCACCCGTCTGAATTCAGGGTACCTCAGGCCCAGAGATTTCATTTTCTCCTTGCTCCTGCCTGGATCTGTTGTCATTCCTTTGACCTACCATAACTGCTCCCAGCGAGGGCAGGCTACCCCACGCAGATACGTAGTAGTGAAGGGGTAAAACAGGAGAAACGGCAAAAGACAATGTAAGTGGCTCGTGGCTCATTCAGAGGCTTCTGGATTTCTCCTTTTGTCAGGTAGGTCAGAAATAGCCAACATCTCTGGCCCCGTCTCTCCCAGTTACTGCAGAGGCTCCTCTTCCCTGCGCAGCAGGCTGAATTAATGACTGTTGGGTTGTCATAACGCATCCTCCACCCCACTGCCAGAGATGCTCCTGGCTGTCCACACGCATCAACTTCCCTGCCGAGGAAGAGCTGACAGAGAGAGCCCTTTGCTTCACTGCTTTGGTCCTGTGCTTTCAGCTCAGCCCACGCCTAGGAAGAGCAGGAAACACTAACCCTCCAAATAAATCGGCAGGACGCAGGCTCAGCCATCCTTGCGTGTACAAAAGCCACAGGGTCCCCCAAAATACACACAGTCTGTGCAGCGATCACAACCCCAACATTAATACTAGGGGAGGAGGACACAGATGTGCAAAAACAATTGGCTTCTAGAGCCTGAGTCTTTACAAGAACCACGTTCTCAATCCCTGCTTTGCAATGTCAATGTTGCCATAATTAAGCGGGTGGATGTTACACCTGAAGAGCTAACGCCACGCTGCCAAGGACTGCAAAGGAGTGAGGGTTCAAACCTGGGTGGGCCCATGATAGTCCCTAGCAGAGACCCATGGGGTCCTTCGGACCAGAATCTCTTTCCAAAGACTGGAAAACTTGTGTTACAAGCTCCAGAGCTGCCCAGTCACACAGAGGACTTACGGCAGAGTGGCTGATTCAGAGCAGAGATCCCTGTATCCTTGCTGAACCAGCTGCTCCCTGCAGCTCATGCTACTTCCCTGGACTTAGCTGGGCACGTGAGCTGAATGGCTCTGAAGAGGGGAGAACCTTTCACGTTTATCTCTGAGAAACCACGGGCATCTACAAACAAAAAAGGGCAAACTCCTGGGGGAGAAGTTACTGTATTCTCTCCTGAGCTGCAGAGTCTGGCAGGGAAGAGCAACGTCAGCCTAATGTCAGGGTGGAGAGCAACGGCCACGCTATAGCTTACCCAGAGCATGACACCGCAGCAGACACCAGTCCCGCTGCAGGCCCTGCTCCAAAGCACTCTAAGACCTGGCTTCAATGAGGAAAACACTGAAGGGTTTTCCCTGGAAGTGCCTTTCATTCCAGATCTGACATTTCCAGTAAGTGGTCCCTGGAGAATAGAGCACCCTTCATATTAATGTGAAATCTGTTCTTTTCCCAAAGCCGGGCTGCACTGCAGCCCTTTGGTCAAATCCAAACCAGCATCCTTGCCAAGGGGACATGCTGGGCAGAGAATTGCCTGAAGCGCAAACAGGACCTGTGGTGGGCTGTACAGGACCCCCCAGCACGGCGGGTCAGACTCTGCTCTGCACGTGGAATCAGAACCTGGGAGTCTCTAGCAGACATTCTCTAAGACTTCAGATTCCTGCCTCATTTCCTTCACAAGACAGGATCTTACTGCATTTTTCCCAGCTGGACCCAGACTGTAGTCTCACTTTGCTTGCCAGGAGCCAGAGTAGCTCTGAAAATTGGACCCACTTCTAAGCAGCACAAACGAGGTCTGGATGCAGCGGTCAATTTTTAACCAAAGGCTATTCTTTGGAGTGGATCATTTTCCTTATTGCTTGACTTTTATCCCCCATCTCTATCCTGTTAGGAAAGCCCAGACAATTGGGAAAAGCCAAGTTTAAGAGAACCTCCTGAGAACTGGGTTTCCTGAGGAATTTCCAGCTACGCAATAAGCTGCTATTTCCCGTTGAATGGCAAGTTCTCAGCCTTGAGAAGTCTCAGCCTCTCTCAATAACCGCAGTCTCTTAACATGTCAGCCTGGGAGAGAGAAGACAATTTGGAGCAGCGTGCAGGCACACACACACAGAGGAGCAAGACATGGCAGAAGAAGCATTCTGCACGCATGCAAAGGAGATTCATGCATTTGGACAGCCTTCCTGGGCTTGTTTGTCTGCAGGGTGTTGAAGGGAGGAGCCAGTAAAGAAACAACCAAGCCAAAGGGTATCAGCTTCTCCCCCCCCAGGAGGCTGGATTGTCATCTATTTTGCTTATTTCAGCTTCTGTCCCCAGTTTCTTTGAATCGCACCAGTAATTGTTAAGACAGCTTTACAGCCTAATACCCCACGCAGCTCTGCAGGCTCTGACAGACTGCTGTGGTTTTTGGATGTCTGAGTTAACTCTATCATGACTTACAGCCACTTACTTGGACAATAGCACTGTTCCATCCATCTCTGGCTCACATGTCACGTGGCAAGCAGTGGTTGCATAAGGAGAGGCCATCAGGGCAGTAGTCCTCCCTCACAAGCTCATGCCCTGGTGCTGCAACCCATTCATAGAACCTATTCCTACCATTCCTGGCAGGGAATGGAGCAAAACAGCAGCACAGGATAGTTTCTGTTCCTATCAGCAGAGTGGCTGTATTTCAGGTGTGCTCTATTTTTAGAGGCTTGTCTAAATCTTGCCAGGCTCTGCTGAGTCCTTAGCTTGGAGAGCAGAGACATTGATGAATGGGCCTCTGAGCACCCATCAGACCTGCACCCAGTCACAACAGGAAAGGGAAGGGAAGCAGCGTGTGGCTTATAAGTTCCTATCAGGAGAGACCGCCCGGCCCCCACTTCAAGCACAGCTGCGTGCGTGCTGGCCAAGCTATGCTCTCTGCTCACAGCCTGGAATTCAGAAGAGAATGAGGCTGGTTTTCCATCAGCCTCAATACCCAGGTGACGGTTAGAGCCTCTCCAGCTCTGCCAACCTCCTTCTCAGATGGAGGCAGGGGAGCAGAGGTACCACTCTCTTTTTTTTACCCTCATGCCCGCATGAGGACAGTCTTTGAGACTAGAGAAGCTTAATTTCAGAATAAGTGTAGTCTGAAAACTGGCATGCTGGGATGGAACAGGTTCAGCACTTGTGTGGCTACAGCAGAGGAGCACAAGTGCACCAGTCTGGGACAGGGATTTCCAGAGTCCCGCTGCAGAGGCCATTTCTCTGGTCCAGGCTGCCAGAAAGGAATTGATCTTCAGTGTCAGGGTTTAGAACTAGACTGCCCCTAAGGTAAGCTTTGCTGAGGGCTCGCTTTTCATTTGAAGTTTTTCACCCCCTCTCAGTAATAAGGCAAAAACATCTGAGCAGGAACAAGGCTTCAAGCACAAAAAACAATTACCCTTTTTTTCTGAACTGAGCAAGGCAGCTGGGGAGTGAGTGGGAGGAGAGGGAATGACTCCCTGTGCTGGCAGCAGGGCTCCTCCAGCCCAGCTGACCTTGGCTAGCTCATGCTGTGCTCCTGCAACACTTGGAAGCTTGTCCCCCCATGCTGGTTAGTGTCAGAGCAGGGATTTTCTCTCCAGCCTCCGCACCAGCCCCAAAAGCCCTTGGTTTATGACTGTTCTCCTCCCGTATGCCCTGCCTCTCCTTTTCATGAGCATAGCATGGGATGAGCTCTGAGTGAGACCTGAGTTTCTCCTTCAAGGCACCGATTCTTTTTTCCACATGTTCAGCAAGTTCTAGAGATGTAGATGCCTTGTGGATCCAGGCTTTGGTGCATACAAGCCACAAGACAGAATGAGACAATCAACGTGCTGCCCCACATAGCGAATGCTGGAGAAAAGTACTACCTCCTGTCCCTGGAAGTATTTAAAAGACATGTAGATGTGGCACTTAGGGACATGGTTTAGTGGGCACGGTGGTGGTGGGTTGATGGTTGGACTGGATGATCCTAGAGGTCTTTTCCAACCTTCATGATTCTATGATTAAAGCCAACATCACACCGAGCAGGTGGACATTGGCAGAGTCAAGCATAAAACCACACAACAGGCTACCATCTTCCCCTGCAATAAGGAGAGGATAGCTGTCAGGCATAGCATTTCCCAGCTGAACCCTCTGCTTGCTTCCTTCCTTCCCCTGCCCCACCACCATCTCCCACAGTCTTTCCCCATGGGTGTCTGCCTTTTCTGGCACAAAAGAGCAGAGCCAGTCAGGCTTCTGGAGCAGAGGAAGACACTGGCAAGCTCAGGAGGGAAAGCATGCAGAGCAGCACACGCTCTGTCCCTGGGCAAGGCTGGCAAGAGTCTCTGGTTTTTGCCATCACGCTCGGTTTGAGGGCAGTCATTTCATAAATTAGAAGGGTGGAGGAGGCTGCTGGGATTTCCAAGGGCTGCACAGTAGGCTTCCTTCTGCAGGCTGAAGGTACACTTGCTGCTGAGAGTCAGGGACCAACTCCACCACGGGCCACCTGATGTAGGCAGAAGCCTAATTGCATCTGTTGCCGTATGGCCATCAACATTTGGGTAGCCTATAGGGGACATAGGCCTATATTATTCAGCTTGAACTCATTACTGGAAAGGGCCATACTGAGATCGGAAAGGGTAGGAGAAACTTGCCAAAATCTAAAAGTAATGAGAGGGGAGGGGGGGGAAAGACTTCCTACCATCAGCAAGTTGCTGTTGGCAGTTGAAAGAAGGCAGGTGGGGCACGGGGTCCTAGATTAGAAATCCTGTTGCATAAACAAGCCTGAAGGAAGCAGAGGGTTCAGCTGGGAAATGCTATGCCTGACAGCTATCCTCTCCTTATTGCAAGTCCTGC
Source organism: Fulmarus glacialis (assembly GCF_000690835.1). Classification (NCBI taxonomy): domain Eukaryota; kingdom Metazoa; phylum Chordata; class Aves; order Procellariiformes; family Procellariidae; genus Fulmarus; species Fulmarus glacialis. The sequence continues at coordinate 14,626 of NW_009200006.1, read as the reverse complement.
CAGCCTTATACTCCTCCCACGTCCGACTAGGGAAATAGTTGCAATTCCAGTAGTCCATAAAGAAAGAGGTGACTTGACGCATGCAAAGCAATCAAAACAATTCCCATCTATTTTGAGGATAAAAGACTTTTGTTCTAGAGCTGAGTGTTGTAATGCCTGACCCAATGATGAAAGAACAATGAGAGCAAAAATATTCCCCCGCAAATAAGTGGTACTATTAGACAGAAATATCCTCTCTGCTCTCCACCCTTCCGTGGAGGCACAGGCTCCCTCGCGCAGAGATGAACTTGTGTCTTCAGTCAAGAAAGAAGAGGCAGGTGATGGGAATGCAGAGTCCCAGCCAGCCACCAATGGAAACATCGTACACTTCCCTCTCTGCAAATATTTAACCAAAGCTGCTCTTGTTTAGCAGGCAAGCAGGCTCTATCCTTAGAGTTTCAGCTCTCACACCCAGCCCTGGTGCCTGCTCTTCAGCTTCCCACAGCAAAGGTGGTCAAGACCCCACACCGTGGGCTTTTCAGGAATACTCTCCATAAGCACCAGTCCTGTACATAGGTCTATGCATGCGCTAATTTAAGGGCAGAGGATAATTGTCATTGTTCACCAGTTTTCTTATGACTCTGGGAAGCTTGCAAACACTTGGGCGTACATTACGTAAACACTCGGACATCAAGTGTGTTGGAAGAACCAGAATTGGGATTGCAACCCATGGCAGTGGAGTACTTTGCCAAGCTCACTGCTCTCAGTTAGCAATGCCAGTAATTTATTTACATTTCCAGGGCTTTCTAGTTTAGTTTTTCATATTGGCAGGATTATCCAGCCCTAGTCACACCCCTTACATCTATAATTAGATCTTGCATATAGTCAACTTCAACAGCAAATGACCTAAAGCTCTGCCACTAGATAACACTGACTGTCTCCCATGCCTTGAAATTGGGACATGGAGAACTAGAAAAATGCTGCAGATATTTCTCACTAGATTAGTCATTAAATACACGATCAGAGCCACCCCAAATTACCCTGAATTAAGTGTACTTGTCTTAGCAATCTCCCTGGGTGAGCACTGACTCACCCCTTTAGCCTTTTCAAATAAATACACCTTGCCTTCTACCCCATCATCTGCTCAAGTTACCCGAGGATTGCCACTGTCAACCTTCCTGACAAGGTAGTTCTTACCCACATCTGTTTCAACAGATGCATGAAGTAGCATTAGGTGACAGATTTATGCTGACATCTGGGTCTGTGACTACACTCCTCACTTCCCTACAGGAGCGGAAAAAGGAATCAATCAAATAAGCAGCATTGCTCAGGTTGGAAAGGATTTGAAGTCCATTGCAGGGTTTCTTAACAGATTAGCCTTGTGGAAATCTGCCACTGCAGCAAATTCCTAGCAAATGGTCCTAGAAACCCTCCAAAAAGGCGACAGGCCACTAAACATTCAGGGAAATACCATATCAGAAACAGCAACAGAGAAACAGCTAAACACACACCGACGCAGACCCACATCTCTATACACGCTTGTACTCAATCCTGGTCTTGACTGAAAATGTGAAAATTTGCAATTCCAGCTATTCCTCCCCTCCCCAGCTGCAGTACTGAACCGAGTAAGAAAGGAAGTAAGAAATGAAGTAATACTTACCACTTCCACAGTAATTTTCCCACCTAGATCTCAAAAGATGAGGACAACTAAAGCTGCATATATATATATATAGATGGGAATACAGGGCAGAAGGAAAGGGAGGGAGTAATCACCTTAGGCACGTTCAGCTGGTAACCCCAGGTGCTGCTCTTGCTGTTCAAGAGAAGCGGCAGGGAAGCTCTGTTCAAACGGGGCTGCTCTAAGCGTGGGGCCTGCCCTCATCGCCCGTCCCGCTTGCACGTCTGTCGTGCAGAGGAAGTCTGGCAGATCCTGTTCAGCAGAGTTCTCCCACACGTGGGGCTTTTTCTGCCTCTGCACCGCTTCCTGGCACCTGTCAAGGACATTGCTGTCCCGATACTTTCCCCGTGAAAGGCGCTCAGAAGTCAGCTAGAGCTGCTCTTTTCATGCGCTCTGTCCCTTTCCTCATCTCTGGGGCTGACAAGTTCTTGAGAGGCCGTTGCAAGCTTGTCAGGAACAGAGATGATGCATGAAACGATGGAGAGGTGTCACAGGGGGGTAAACAGGAAAAACAGATGCAGAATGGGACTGTGAAACTGAAAAAAAGGGCCTTCTGTTTGCAGTCTTCCCCCAAAGCTCCTTATGTTATTGCATCGTTATGAATTAGGCTACCAAGACCTTCTCTTCTTGCACAGAATTTCCTGCAAATCTCCAAAGCAGTGGTGAAGTTCTGGGAGTTCTTCTTTACTCTTCTCTCCTGGGTCTTCAGACTACTCTATGGCTAGATGAAGGAGACATCCTTTACCCAGTTTTCATCAGCCTTTGCTAGCTGGAGAGCCCAGCAAAAATGCAATCTTTTCACCCCTATATGTTAGACCTCTGACCCTAACCGGAATCAAACATTTTCCAGGATTTTAGATCAAAAAGCAGACACTCAGTTTTAGCGCAGTGATTCCTGGACTCTTTCTTGTTACAGTTGATCATTAATCAGTGATGACAAGACTTTCCTGTGTTGCAGTTTTGGAAGGAGCATGAAAGCTGGAGACTGAGCCTATGTCCTGTATGCTGTTAAATCCTTCTGTAGCAGACATAACCATGTTAATTTTTAAAGACAGATATGTCCTATGGTAGACCATGGTCAGGCACCCTGCAGATGAGGGGTCTCAAGCCCAAAGAGAAAGTTTTTCATTTCTGGTTGTGAAGGATCTAGACAGTGGGAGGAACTCCAACAGTGACCTCATGAAAATGTCTTGTGCCAGAAAAACACTTGGCCAGGCTCAGGAGCGCATTTTTCTTGTCTCTAGAATGTTCATGGGGTTTTGCTGTACAGCCATATCCAGCAGGATTGACAGTGAGATGGTGCATCTGTTCTAACAGCCGCTGCCCTGGGGCACGTAGGAGAACAACCTCTATGGTCTGGGTGAGCCTCAGGCCGGATTGCTTTCTTGTATCCTTCTAGTCTTGCTTGGGACAAGAAAGGGGACTTGCTGGTCTCCAGGTTTTCCTTCTAACCATTGTTAGTCTATGAGTTATTGTGAAATGGTTCAGAACATATCTTTATTGCGCTAGAGAAGCGTTTCCTTCTTCGGGAAATTGAGTTGTTCTGTGCATAATAATGGCCATTGAAGTGCCAGCATCCACCCCAGGGTCTTTCCCAATTCACATTCACAGTGGCAAGAGAACCTGCTGCTGTAGCACTCAGCATTTTTTGTTGGTTGCAAAGCACTCAGCATGTTGCAAAATACTGCATACTGATTGCAGTGTGCGGTATCCTTCTGCTACCAGCCGTATCCTTCTGCTCCCAGCCTATAAAGAGAGGCAGGTGGGGGCACCAATATTGTTGCCTTGGGATTTGACCTTTATTTAAGCCCACAAGTCCAATCTAAATAATCCCTTTTTTGCATCAAACCCCTGTATTGAAAAGCTGGCAGCTATGCTGGGATGAGGGTTAACTTTCCGTCACTGACAACCATGAACCAAAGTACGCTTTCTGGTGGAAATGAGGGAATTCTGCTGCTACAACATTTGTACTCCAAGAAATCTCAAACTGTATTTTTCCAGCTCAATGTAATAACGAACCCTGTTCTTGATCACTGCTATCTTGATGAGACAACCCCAAAGGTGCATCACAACCTTTGGCTACCACATTTGTGTGGCTAAAATTATGGCAAGGAACAACAAGAAGTTAAATGATCAAGGCAAGCACCAAAAAGCCCCATCAACAAAAGGCCCTTGATCAGAGAAACCAAGCAGTTGAGGTGAGTTCCACCCACAGTACCTTTGCAAATCCCAAGGAAACCTGATTTGCCAAGTGCTAACAGGAACGGTCTAGCCCGTGTAGACAGGCAGGCACAGAGCCATGCCTGGCTACTGAGAGCAAACTAGAAAAATAACAGAGTTATCCACACCCTTAATCAACTGCATGACATCCTTAATTGCAACAAGGCAAAAGGGTTTTCTGTCTTACCCCTGCTCTTTCTGTTTATGTAGGATAGGGGGTATTGCATTATGAATAAGAAGGAAATGAAAAGGCTGGATGAACTCTTTACCCGTAACCTGAACTGAAAACCTCTTGTGGTCTGAAGAAGTCTGACTGATTGATTTCCTCACTCTGCTTCTTTTTTTTTCTCCATATTTCTAAGTACCTGGAGTCCAGTTGTGACTAGAAAGCAAATGCCAGAATATCAGAAGCAGAGTGTTTGCCTGGTGCATTTGGCTCAGATGGAGTCAGGAAGCAACAGCAAATTAAATGGCAACCCTGTGTCCAGCAGCAGTGTGAAATGCAACTGGTGCCTGCAAGAAAACTGGTCTTTGTAAAAGCATCTGTCCCCAAAAGCTGATACAACTCCACCCTCCCTCTCCTGGGTCAAGACCTCATGAGGGGGAAAGCAGTGTGAGAAAGGAAAGCCATCTCCAAGAAGAAATAAGAGCTATCCAAAAGCAGTTTGCAGAAAACGGGTTGCATCTCTTCCCCCCTTCCCAGGTACTGTTGCGGTAAATCCTGACTCTCTAGCAGGAACGCTGGTCCCTGAACGTGCTGCATGGCCGAGCTCATTTCAAGGGATAATCCCGTTTATTTTGCAGCTGGACACAGCTAACACTTGTTCCTTTGAAACAGCGGAACTCTGTTTACATCTCAGCAGCAGACATAGCTTTTGCAGATGATTTAGGAAGGCTAAGGGATGCAGGATGGGACTTTGAATGTAAGGGCTGGTAGCCAACATGGGACCACGGTCACCACAGCTAAAACAGAACCCAAAAGGCCAAACTCTCCCTGCTCCCACTGACCTCAAGGGCAGGCAGGGTCACAGCAGTCCGAGGGCTGCCTGAAGCGATTGGTGTGGAGGGGCTGCACTGGGCCTCCATGTTCTTTTTCATGGCAAGCATGTCTCCATTTTCACCAGCACTCCCTCTAAGCTCAGCCACCGACCAGCTGCCGTGGCCTCGAGGAATTTTCCTCCGGCTCCCCCGTGATGCAGAGCTCTTGCACTCCTTTGCTCCTCAGTAAAATACTGTTGCAGACCAGGCACTGTATTTTTTATTGATAACAAACGGGTCATATCAAAACCGTACCCAGAAGAGTTACTCATGCTGCTTGAGTATCTCTCCCTCCGTGTACATCCACACACACAGATCCACATGCAGCGGGAGTGAGATCCGCAGCCTCGGAGGAGCCCTGTTTAATGCTCGTGCATGTGGCACCGAATTTCTAGATAGGGACAGTGTCTTTCGAACTGGACGGTAAACACTTCTGTAACTCTGCTACTGTCCGTGGGAATAGGCTATGAACAGCCTACTCTGGAACTCTGGCTCAGCAGGTCTTTCCAAAACCTGCTAAGCAGACCCCCAGCCTCAGCACCACAACTGGTGCTGGAACTGCCTGGATCAGCGAGCCGGAGCTGGTGAAGGAGTCAGGAGGACTTTTCAGGAACAAAGCAGATATTCTTGGCTTTCAGCAACAAGAGGGTTATGTCTGGGAGGAAGTCTGCTCCCCTGGTTTCTATTTTTACTTCTGCTCATCTGTTTAGGGTCTAGGGCTTGGTTTCCTCAGCTCTATACCAGGTACTTGGGAAACAATGAAAGCAGGCACAAGGGAAACTGCAGCATCTCAAAGCAGAGAAGCAAACCAGACAGCACCGCTCTTTTCCTGACTGGTTTGTTTGAGATTTTTTTTGCCTTGCTTCTTATCTCTCCCTGAGGTTCACGCAAACCATTGAAAACCAGGTCCAGCCCTGCACATCCTATTTTATACCTGCTGGAGGGTTGCCCACCGGGTCTCAGGGGGCAGAAGCACGTCAGTGTCTTCTGGTTTCACCCAGCAATCCTTCCCAGAATGGTTTGCTTAACCTTTACGATGCTGAGCCCACCAGTTATGCCGACAGTGGAACAAATTGCTTCATGCAGAGATGTCCTGTCTTACAAAGTAGCCCCAGAGAAAGGATGTCAAAACAATTCCCAGCACCTAAAAGGGCTGGGAATGGCTTTTCAGCCCCCCCCCAAATACCCAGTAAGACAACGTGTGCCAGTAGATCTGGTCAAAGCCCCAGGTTTCCAGAGCCTGACAAGTATATGCTGAAACGCCGCAGGAAAAGCAAAAGGAAAACTCTGTTTCCCATTCCTCCTCCCCAAATATCTGTCACAAAAAGTTACCTTCAATGGCATTAAAGGGGGGCCACCGCTGGCCCGTGCCTATGGGAAATCCTCAACAGCCTTTAATTGTATTCTGCTCAGTCCCACGCCCTGGAGGGATTTGCTAAGCGGCTCACTAGCAGCAAGGCTTTTATCAACATCAGATCCCAAGTGCAGATTGCTTTCATAGTGACACCCACTAGAGCCAACTGCATTCCCATGTTCTCTTCTGCAGACAAGGGACTCGGAGCCAGCTCCCTTCACACTCCTGGCCACCTGCCCTTTCAGTTCCCAAGCTGGGCCAGTCACTTTCTCTTTGCAATTCTCACTGTGTTATCTAAAACCATCTTCCTTGGGCAGGTTCTCACCCCTTAGGTGCACTTGGAGAGGTGCAGGGGCTGGGAAGTTGTGATTATCCCCTTGATAATCACATTAGCTGCCAGCCTGCGCAGCTGGGCAGAAGAGTCATAAATAATGTTGTTGAGATTGCAACACTTCACAGAGGCTTTAACGTACTTCAGCAGCCTCCTGCTTGGTGCCATGCAGATAAAAAAGTGTTGACAAAAGAGTAATTTTAGCACCTTGGTTTATTAACCCTGCTGCTGAAGAGCAAAAGCAGAACAGTGCTTTCAGGTGAGCGGGAGGAATTAACCCTCCCGTTCAGCGCCACGTCCCTGCTGCCACGGAGTTACAGACAGAGCCAGCACCTTTGTCAAATGCATGCTGGCTGGCTGGGTAACTGCATACAATTCCTTAAATGCTCACCAGCTGGCATGGCTCAACAGAGAACTCAAAGTTAGGATGCTCTTTAAGGGCCAGTGCCCCTTCCAGTAGGTCTCAGTTGTCTTACTGAATGCGGGGAATGTCCTGAGTAAACATCCTTTTGCTCCTCCTTGCAGTTGGCTCAGGACAGAGGAGTCGTTAGGCCGGGTTCAGGGAAGGAGTCCAAGGACAGGTCCCCTGGGCAGCGCTGCCAGCAACCCAGCATTCCTGGAGCAGAGCTTGAGATTGCACTTCACTTGGTGTAACTAGTGCCGATGCTGAGAGTGTCCCTCGCTCTCCGCTCCACCGTCCTGGTCACACAGTCACTCGTGCCTCCTTGCTGTGCCCAGGGAGGAGCCGGTTTAGAAAGCTGACTGGGATTGAATTGCTTCTGGCATTCCAGGGCACCCACCCACGGCATGGTCTGGCCCCGACACGCTGCCGGCTGTCCTGCTTGCCCATATCCACTGCCAGCATTTCCATGAACTCATGGACTGGCAGAGAGGGTAAATGCAAAGCAAAGCTGTGGCAGCAGCAGCAACCCTTGCAGCGCTGAGCATCCAATGTGAACAATTCACGGCTCTTCTCACGAAAAGTGGCTCTTTTGTTGGTCCGATAAATGTCCCTTTTTTTCCCACTGAGAGCAGGCTCCAGTCAGGGCCTGGAGAATGGGGTGTAGATCCTCTTCTTGGGTTGCCACCGCACAACCCGGGAGCATCGCCCAGCCTGCCTCTGCATTGCTCTTTCCCATGGGAATGATGGCAGCCCCTAACAATCTTGCTGCCGCAGATAGGCAGAGCGATTATTCCCGTCAGCAGCTCAGCTCTGTGGGAGTCGAGTTCGTCTTCAGCTGCAAGAAGTGGTTGGGCTAAGGTCAAAGGGAGCGCAATGATGACGGGCTTGGGAGGTGACTGCTGGCAGTCACAGAAAATGTGTGCATTGTGCCAGGACACACTGATCCCCTTGAGTTTTCCTTTGTGAAATGACACTAGTTTCCAGCAATAGATCATAGGATCAAACCACCATGTACTCCCTCGCCCTTTGCATTTTTCAGCCCTCACAGCTAAATAGGACCAGATTTGGCCAACACTTCAGTGACAATGCTGTTAACCAGAAATGGCCTTGCCTATCAGAGGGATTCGACCCAGAATCAATGCCCAGGTGCACGGTTGGAAGGAGAGCCTGCAAGAAGTAGTGCTGAGCCGAGGCTCGAACCGAAACACTGATCCAGCCGGTGTGCTCAGTGCCACTTCCACCCAGTGCCATGGCTTTGTGGGTTCTCAGTCTGGACATAAACCACTGTGAAGCCCACTGTGTATTGCCTTCTCAGCGTCCGTGGTGCTGGCTGAAGTTACAGGCAGCAAACGGCTCAGCATCCAGGACCAGCTGTCCCAAATCCAAAGGTCTCACTCTAGTCTGGACGCACCAGAGCGCGCTCCCGTGTCCCAGGCTCAGGCCCACAGCACCATCTTGAGGCCTGGGCACACAAGAGAATAGCTGCTCCTCCAGGCATAGAACAAGCTACATCATGCATTTGCAAACAATATATGAAATTAGGGGAAATTCCATTCTGGAAGATGACAGACAGCTAAAGGGGGACCAAAAAACCAGAGGCAGATCCAGCTATGCACTTCAGGCGCGAACCCAAGAAACACCATGGTCCTGTCTCCTGGCCCCCGCGTCTGGTGTAGCAGCTCACAAAACCACAGCTCACGCTCCTCTAGCGTTGCTGCACATACTCAGCTGAAGGTTTTGTGGCACAGAACGGAGTAGGTAACCTGGAGCTGCAGGGCAAAGCGTCCTTTAGGAAGTCCCAGGCAACACCTAATGGTGCACAATCTCCGTTGTGAGATAAACAGATACAAATTTGATTTCCTTGGAAATAATTCCCCTTCTTCCTCCTTGAGAAACAAAGTGATTTTTCTCATGAGGAACAAAGATACCATGAGGACTCAAATGGGTGACAGCTTCTAGCGCGTGGAGGTGGCAGGCAACACCCTAGAAGACGGCAGAGACCTCCGGGGTCCTTGGCATTGCCTGCAGCCTGGCTGTTAGCACTGTTCCTCAAGTAGGGAAACAAAGGCGCCGAGTTAGGGGCAATATTTGCTTGCACTTAACTCCCCGAAGAAAAGGTTTTCTTTTTGGAAACATTTATGCGTTGGCGATGCCTAGGGACTTCTCTTTCTCTAGTCTGTCAGTTTTAAAGTGAAATCTTGATTTCTGGTCATCACAGACTCCAGCAGCCTCTTTTTTCTACTTCTTTTCCAGTTTGTGTTTTTAAGGTGCATACCTCTGAACTGGGATGAGTCATGGTAACTGGTAGGGTTTTCTAAATTGCAGTCTCTAGTTCTCAAAGAGACCTGGGAAGTACTGTCTACAATGTGTAGCAGATGTACCCTTCCAGACTTTTTGTGTTCCTATTGATTTTTTTTTTGTATAAAGTTTATTTATTTTCACATTCTTCTGCAGCTCTTAAACAACAAGCCCTTTGGCAATGCGTGCTGGACAGATGGCTTCAGAGTGGTGTTAGCATATTAACAAAGCTACACAACACACTTGAAAACATATAGCTTCTCTGTTTCCTTCTGCCATTCAGAACTTCCTGGGGTGGGGAGAACCTGTGGGCATTTTTGCTGTGAGGGACTAGTTTGGTGTAGATGGAGGCATCGGTGTACCAGAAACCCAGGTTAAATTGCCACTTGCATTCTCACTTCCGTCCTTCTCGTGTACAACAGCTCTCCCAGTCAGCGCCCCAGCCACCTCCCAGTGTTCCCAGGACAGGGCTGCAGCCTGGCACCCGCTCTGCTGGCACTTACGTGCTGGGAAGATCAGCTGACGGAGTGAAGGAGCCCTTGGCAGGCATTCCCCGATTATTCTTTCTTTAATCGCTTCCATTCATTCTAACCAAATTTTCCAGCAGAGCTGGAAACAATCGTCAGTGACGAGTTAGCTCAGTGAAAGAGAAGGGAGGTGAAGGAGGACAATGGAAATTTCCCCAAAGACATTCAAGTTACAATTAAGCAGTTAGCAACACAAATATAGAGAGCAAAAGAAATTGTTCAGCACGTATGTCATTGGAATGATATTACCATGCAGATCTCTGCCAAATTAGCCTGGAGAGTTATTCACAGAAAACTAAGCACATGGAGCATTAAACTGCCTGTGGTGAGATTGAGAGTGATAGCCAGTCTCCTAAGAGCACTTTGCAAGAGACTAGTAACTCTTCGGAAGAATCGGAACCCCTCCGGCTGTGAGTGCTTGCAATTCGCATTGAATTTGGTTCCTTTTAACGCATCTTGCCGTGCCCTGGGTGGTGGAGGAACCCTCCCAAGCAGAAACCCAGAGCCCCCGTCCCTTCTCTTCGCTGCACGGCTATCACCGGGACCGTTCTCACACCCAGACTCACCGTCTGCACGGCTCCCAGTGCTGACAGAGCACCCTCGGGAGCAGGTAGGATGCTCAGTTTTCAGTCTGACTCAGTCAGCGGCGCAGATGGGGCGCAGCCAGGCAGCCACAGCGTTACCCTTGGACCTGACAGTCTGCATGCAACTTCTTCTCATGGTATGTGCAGCAGGTTCCAGCTTCCTTTCTGCTAACCTCCCTCAAAGGAGGAATTTAGCATCCTTCCAATAAATGCTATGTTGTCCTTGGCTCTAAAAAGAAGATCGTCCTGATTGCAGTTCAGCTTGACAGATGGTTCTTATTTGCACTGCCCCAGCACTCGCTCCAATAACTGAAGGCATCAGAGGACCAATACCCAGCTGAAAGCACTGGGAAATGGCTTAAACATTTCAGCTACAATTTTTGCTGGACTCAGAGGCTTCAACTGGCAAATGCGGGAGGCAGGGAACTGGTTATTCAGTTCCTGGTTTCCACTGGCTTAGAATTTCCCTGTGTTTCGTACAGGTTCTGCATTCCCTCGGGCTGAAGCGTGCTCTCATTTACCCTGCTGCAAATCTAGAGCGTCTCCACTGATTTCAATAATGCTAGGCCAGAGCTACGCTTGTGTGAGAGAAGAATTTGTTCTTTATTTCAGGAGCGCCTGGGCTTATTCATCGCTAGCTCTTACATGCAGTACAAATCAGAGAAATTCCTTAATAGCCTGTATGTCGGGAGCAGCTCTTCCTCTGGCCACTTGTGGAAACCTGTTAGTGTTCACTTCTGTCATATTAAATCCACATATAATCTGTATATAAAGTTTGCATAAACATTTATCCACAGTGATGCTGAGGCCCATGACAAAGCCTGCCCACGGAAGCAGAGGGGTGAGGTAATCAAATCAGCTCAGCGTTGTCACGTTGGACAGACTGTAACAGCATTGCCTTGCCAGGAGGAACCCTTTACAAATTAGGACTCGTTCCCTCCCTTGCAGCTGTATTGCACTTCTCCCTTACCTTCCATAAATCTGGCTCAGAGAAGCTGTCTCGTATCATTCATACTAAGAACATATCCTGCTATGGCTCAAAGTAAATTGCCTGCTTGGCACCGACTGTCAGCACTCTCCGTTCTTTCTGGGTGATTTTCTATCCTAGGAATTCACACTGCAGAAATTAAATGCTCCTGCAAGTGTTGGTTCGTTTCGCAAAGCACAGAGTAATGTTTTCAGCGTGCCATCCTGGATATTTTTCATAGCCTTGAAGAGCTCTTCATGTCTTACCAGGCTGGCTGGGTCACGCTCACAGGTGATGAAGAAGAACTCTCAAGCTGATGCTTATAACTAAGAGGAGAGTTTGTCCTAAGGGCAGTGGATGACTTAAGCACTGCAAGGCAGGGCAGGAGAGCTGTGTGCCCTTCAGCCACGGCTGATTCAAAAACCTGGTAGTCTCTTATCAGATCAGATACATGATCAAAAAGAAAACAAGGGGAAAAGAGAGGGAACGTGAAAATCATGTGAGTGGGACTGGAAGGGACCTCAAAGTCTGCTTCTCAGCCTCGGGAGAAATCCAATGCCACCCACAGATATGGATAATTAGTGCTTTAAAACACTCCTGGTCTTTCTAGGCAACTCCACCATCCTCCCCGTTCTCCGAGTGCACTGAGGCTATTCCAGGGCATGAGAGATTGCTGTCCCTGCCATCGTGTGCAGGAGAGCCTTCCAGCCTTGTGGCCTCCCTCATGCAAAGCCAGATACAATATTACAGTAGGTGCATCTACTTTTAAAAGTGCTGCTATTGCACAGTATTGGCTGCAAATACCACTTTTGCCGTAGGTGCATCTACTTTTAAAAGTGCTGCTTTTGCACAGTATGGGCTGCAAATACCACTTTTGCTTAAAAATCAATGATACATGCTCACAGCACTGCTCATTTACCAGGCCCTCACACTATTTTCCCAGGGCTGCCCAGCAGTTAGATGCCTGATGTTTGCCTTGAAGCCTGGCTCAAAGTCGGGAATGCTGGCAAACACAGACGTGCGTGCAGAAAACCTGTACTGCTACAGCAACTGAGCCCTGGGCGGCTGAGCCTGGGCTGCAGGACTCTTTCTGAAACCTCGTCGAGGTATATGAAAGCTGGTCCTTAGGTGCTCTAGCTGACTATGCAGCAAAGCCATTTAGGAGCAGCGTGAGCAGTTGATAACGAATTAAGACAAAAGGAATAATAAATGAAATGGCAAATACTGGTAACCAAGAATACCTTTCTGTGTTGGAGAAGCCACCTGGAAGGGTGAAAGGGAGGCACACGAGCAGCATCAAGAGTCCTGATGAACCCCTTAGTCATATTATTAACAGGAGACAGGTGACAGCCATATATTTTGCTCAGCTGCGTGATTCCCCCCACATTCCCCTGTATGTGTGGATTTAGGAGTCCAGCTCTGCATTAGCACCTCATCCACTGCACATTTCCAGGCATGACATAGCAGTGCCTGTGCACCTGCATCTCTTCTATTTTCCCCTTTGCCAGAACAACTGCTTCCAGCCCTGCCATGAAGGACTAAGTCATGATTAAACACCCACTGAGACATGGCATCTTGCTAGTGATTTCATCGGCTTTGGATCTGGACCACCCGGTGATGACAGAGGAGCAGGTAAGCACAAATGAATGCTGTACTTGACCAAAGCCTTGTTGGGTGGAAATATATTTTAGTGTCTTCTGAGGTACATCAGTACCAGGTTAGTGCCATGGCTTTGAATCGTGGAGAGGATGTTGCAGGGAAATGAAATCCATACATAGCCGGACTTCAAAAAACCCAGTTAAAATACATTTCTTTTGTCCTCCTTCAGCACCTTGCCAAGCAGAGCTCTGCTCTGAACTCTGCACTGGGTTGGGAGCTCCCAGAACACAGCCCCGGCTGAGAGTTTAGAAGAGGCAGGCATCGCTCGGTAGCACCCCTTCCCCCCAACATCTGTGGGCAGGGTCCCTGCCTGGCACATCAGCCCTGTGGAAAGCAGGCTGGCACAGCTGCCCCCAGGACCTGATCCAAGGCCCAGGATATTAAGGATGTCGCTGTACTCTCTAGGGGAAATTTGGGCTCAAACCCGTTTCACAGCAGGGCTGCGGCACTGCTGGCAATGCATGACTCTGCCCACGCCAGGACAGCCCGAGGTACAGCCTGACCTATCTGAGGTGAGGGCTGTTCCACTACAGAGAGGAAGCGTGCTTTCAGGTAGATTCATTTCCCCTTTGTTATTAAAGCTCTCCGTAAAGTAAAATACCAAACTAAATCAATTTTTGTTTTATTAAGAAGGCTGTTGCCAATAACTCTTAATTTCTTCCGCAGAGGCAGCAATGCGAATGGTTCACTACAATACTTGCACCATAGCTAGGTTTAAGAATACTTTCCTTGTAAAAGCAGTTGGATTAAATGACAGGTGAGCAAAAGGAACAGCAGCTCATACTAAATACCCGTATTCAGCCAGCAAACATCTCCTGCAGGCAAAACCTTACTGTCCTGTAGTATGATATCTCCTTTTCATGAAACTGAACTTTCTTCTGTTTTTCCTCAGCCCTGTCAGAAACTTGCAACGATTTCTCTCCTTTTAATTCCTCAAGATGAGGCAGAACCTGACAGCAGAGGCCACACCAAAAGGGGAGAATGGCAATGAACACAGTTGGCAGTAGGATCAGTTGGGTTTTTTATTGTGATGATGTTTCACTTACGGGCCGAGGCACAACATGGGATGATCATCTGCTCCTGACTCCAAGTTGGCTCTTTTAAAGGAACTAGTCGAAGGAGGGCTGCTTTATTAGCCCTGTGGATCCAAACCAGCTTGCTGATGCCTTCTCCACATTTTTCCCTCCTGTGTGTGTCTTTACCACTGTATTCAAAGCACATCTGCAAGCACAACAAATGGGGAATACAGCTATCCCGCAGGATTCTGGCACTGTACAGATGCAAATCCAGCGCAACCTGCTGTCAAAGCACCTTACGGAAAAGCACGACTTAGAGCAAACCCACTCCTGTCAGCCCAGAGGGGCAATCGCAGCAGAAGGTGGACCCTGGCAGATGAGAGCACGTCTGGCAGACGAGCTGCAGGACACAGGAAAGTCAACAATGTTTATTTGAGCCTGGATCTCTATTTTCAATGAAGGACAAGCCAGAGACAGAAAATTTAGTGTTTCAGGGACCTTTTAGAGGGTGGTATTTGTAAACACTGTACACAATATTCTGCAAGATTCTCTAGGAAGCCCCACAGAGGCAC
>NW_009200005.1:0-18918 GCF_000690835.1 Fulmarus glacialis | reverse complement strand
TCCATTGTATTTGCTCTTTGTGGTGCATCATGAGAAACTGCCAAGCGCAACCAATCCAGTCGTACAGATTCGGGCTGCAGAAGAGATCTAAGGAGAGATGACCTGGAAAACAAAACACACAGAAAAAAACCTTGCCAGTTTTAAATATACTAGATATGGAGAAGTAGAGATTGTATGCAGAAAAATAAACCAAAATATGGATGTAAAATTACATATAGAAAAGCCTAGAATGATTTATGTTTCTAGAAACTGAGGACCACAGAAAGTTGGGTTCCCCCAGCTTTTTTTTTTTTTTTTTTTTTAAATGCTGTCTAACCTTGGTATACTAAACTGCAGGCACAGGAACAAAAATAGTCAGTTCCACTGAAAATATTATTTAGAAAAACCCTGTTAAAACTAGCATCTAATCGAACAAAAAACCACAGTCTGAGAGACCAACTAAAGCTGGCAGAATGAATTGGAATCTAATGCTAAAGAACACCAAGCAGATAGATACAGAAACAGTAAAAAAAGCCCCCAAAAACCAAAACCAAAAAACCCACACATAGCTACATGATGAAGAGAGCAGACAGATGAAAAAGATTCTATATTCCCTTTACCTTTTATCCTCTGGCTTTGATTTCACCAGACTATCTAAATATGCTAAAAAGTGAGCTGGATCATTCCTACAAAGTTGTTTGATATCAGAAGGCAAAATAGAGGGGTGGAACTTGATCAAGGGCCGAAGAGCTGTTTCCCCAAATTTTTCATAAAGCCTAGAGAGAGAGGATAAAAACTGTTTTCAGTACCAAACAGCAAAATTATCATTTTTCCAAGGTCTCTTGCAAGTTCAAGACAGTTCTGAAAGGTGATCTCTTTAAAAGATTCCCAGAAAGCTTCATGAAATGTGAAGTGAACCAATTCCTGCTCGCAAGTTAACAACACTGAAGAGGAGAAAAAAAGGACTCAGCTACAAACCTTTGAGCATGTACCAGTAACAGCGGGCTATCATCCCAAGGCCCCAGGTCATGCAGCTGTTTCAGTATTTTCAACATATCTTCATTTTCCATTGCTAAAGCCACTGGACTGTGACAAGTTAGTTCTGAAATAAATCAGCGCACAAGTTACAAGATATGGGCAAGTTTTTTTTTCTTAACACACACATGGCTGTTGTTAAGTGTAAGGACAAAAGTTATCACTACTTCATGGAACTCTCTAGCTAACAGTAGTAACAAGTGAACAGATCCTACCTGTTCATTTCATAGAAATCAACATCACTAATCTGTGCTTACAGCAAATTACAGTTATAAAATGATACAATTAAGGCATGGAATAACATTCTTGATATATTTTACTTTTCTTTAGACTTCTGAGGAGGCAATTTTTCTCTTGTGGAAAAACATAGCCCACTGCAGGACATATGGCTTGCTGAATAAAATGCAGATCTGCATCAGTTTTCATATATTACAATTTGCTTCTATTAATAAATAAAAACCTTCAGCTTGGACACTGACTTCACAGAATGCAGAATTCAACACAAACCTTGATCCTGATGAAATGCGAGTACTAATCTACAGGCACAAGAGCAGTCCAACTGAGGACAAACTGGGAATGCATTACTTTTGCTTCTAGGGCTCTCAGAATCGAAATAGTGAACAGATTCCCAGAAACCCAAATACCAACCCTCAAAGCAAGATTCTGTTGTGTGACTACTCTCTGTTGGTGCCAAATCAATGCTGAGACTTCAATTCACCCTTAGAACAAATGCATAAAGCACAAGCTAAATGCAGAGAACAGATGAAGTTGGGTTTTCCAATATAATCAGGAAGCTTTGGTTTAATAAGGCTAAAGATGCATCAAAAAGATCAGAAAGGATTTCTGTGGGAAAAGGAAGTCTGATGTGATCACAAGCCACTCATTTGCATGTAACCATCTATTTCATTCAGTTTTCTTTCACATTAACCACATTCTCTACAAGTCGAATCTTCCGTTTCCAGTACAAATATTGAAGCCCCTCTCCTAGCTTTTGCCTTGTTTCTACAGACATATGATTCTAATTAAGATGCTTTTGCTCTTTGAAGCACGTATATTTGTTTTTAAATAGATCTAGTCTGTAATCACTACAGTGTTCAACCAACAAGCTCCATATAAATTAAAAGGTTCAGAATTGCGAAGTGGGGGGAGGGGAAGAACAGCCTCTCCAAGTTGCCAGCAGCTCTTCATAAGTTAGCCTTCGGGGGAAAAACAACCAACCAACCCACCCAAAACCAGAACAAAAACTCCCACACACCAGCCATCCTCCCCCTCCCACACTGCACCTGCAGAAGGAAAATTTGCAGACACAAATGGGAGTATCTTCAAGCTTTTTTCTTTTTTCTCCCAAACAGCCTTACTTTCAATTTACTAGTAATAAATTTTTCATTAGCTACCTTTCAATCCTGCGATGTATGTTTCCCATACATTAGGACTGGTTGCATACATGGTTATAATACACTGCTTTAGTCTTTTTAAATCCAAAAGAAAGAAGTAGCTTCGCATAAACCTACAAGCCAAGGTCCACAAAGCTGCTCGTGGCAGACTTCCGTCAGAGCTTTCCTCTGCCTTGCCATTTCCACAAGAAAATACACGCAGCTCAAAACACAGTGTTGTCAACTCAACAAGATCTTTCTGAACATCCGGTTCTATGACACATGGAGGAGACACTTGAAAGCAGCAGTCCAAAGGTCCCTTCAAATCAGTACTATTTTCACAGATGGTTTTGCTTAGGCAAGTTTCATCAGTATTTTCCTGTTCAGTGCAGTCTTCCAAGATACTGCTCTGTTCTTTGTCTGCTGGGTCTCTGTCAGTTGGATCCAGTCGTACGTTTTCCTGCAGGACTGCCCTCTCTTCTCCAGCACACACAGTCTTGCTTTTCTTAATAGAGGAAGCAGAATGCTCTTTGCTGCCGAACTTTTCTTCTAGATAGATAAGCCATTCCCGTAAAACCCTTCTCATACTCTGTGGTTCTAACAAAACCAGGGGATCCTGGAGTTTTGCTCTGTAACATAAAAAAAGAAGTTTGCTAAGTTGCTTGACGGCTATAAGATGCCACAAGTGAAGTATTATTTATGTTTTGTGTAACTCAAAGTATATTCCTAAGCTTGACTTACAGTCGGCTGTTGTTTTTTGTCGATTTGAGTGCATCAGACAGAACTTAGGCTACTTAGACTGTCTACATTTGATATTAGTACATTCCGAGTTCCTCAAGATTTCTTTCAGAATGGGTTTTTGTTTGTTAGGTGATTTTCGTTTTGTTTTTTTAAACTATACTTGTAGTTAGGACAAAAGGATAATTTAGAGTTTAATACCTAAACAATTTAGAGTACCTAAACAAGCTTTTAGTGGGTTTTGCTTGGTTTTAAATAGGGGAAACAAATCATTAACCAAAGGAGATTCTTTCAGATTATGTTAATAGATGTTTACAGCATTACTCTTACATGTATGTAATGAATTAAAAAAAAAAAAAATTAAAAAAAAATCAATAATTTTTCTACCAAAGCCCAATATATCTATGCACTAAAAAGTTTCCCTGCTTACATAGCTTCTGCTGTTGCAGCCTTGAGATCTCTTAGATGGTCCTCCTCTGGAAGCTGGCAGCTCTGTGGTTCTAACCTAGAAAAACACATTAACTTCAATCTTATCTGAAGTATTATCTTTAATAATTTAAGTGAAGAAACAACATTAATTCCTTTATTAAAAAAAAAAAATAAAGCTTTCATTTCTAAAGAAGGAACAGCTCCACAGACATAAGGGATGAATTGGGCAAGAAAAGCAACCGATAATACTATTTTTATGGCCTTCTAGAATGGCTTCTACTCCAACTACAGTAGATTTCTGAAGGTACTGAATAAAAATCAGTATCATGCCACTATATGAAAGTTAGTCCAAAATGGTAAGTTAGAAAATCATTGGAATATGAAATAACTTAGCTCTGTATTAATTGGACAACCATTAAAGAAGTTCAGTGTTTTATAGCTACCATTATTTAAAAAAAAAAAAAAGTATATTTTTAGGGAGATAAAAGTGCTTACTCTCCACTCAGGAAGGACAGGAAATGAACTGTTGGACTTATGTCCATAACTATAACGAGCATCACAGATCAGCAATTCTCATGTAGTGTAATACACTACGTTCTTGCTCTTCAGTTTATTACAGCACT
Organism: Fulmarus glacialis; assembly: GCF_000690835.1. NCBI lineage: Eukaryota > Metazoa > Chordata > Aves > Procellariiformes > Procellariidae > Fulmarus > Fulmarus glacialis. The sequence goes on along the minus strand of NW_009200005.1, from coordinate 14,741 downwards.
GTAGAGACTGCATGTGCCACCACCCAGAAGTGTTCATTGCCTAATCAGCTTCTAGGAAAGGAGTCAGGGACAACCAGTGAAACCCACCATAGTAATGAAGGCAGGTGGAAAAACCTAACACTGAGCTCGCAGTTCTACTTGAAACGGTAGTTTTTCCTTTAGGTTGCTATCCTTAAGAATCCCCAGCAAATGCTAAGAAAACGTGATTTTGCACTCACTCTTTCTCTTCCTGGGGAGATGTTACCAGATTAACAGTCAACTCCTGCAGCTGCTCGTCATCCTTTGCTTCTTGCCTCCCTCTATTATCAGGACTTATATGAAGTGTGCCAATCTTTTCAGTAGTTTTGCGTACAAAGCTGGAAACACTAAAAGTCAGAAGTTCAAACATTTAAAATTGGAATTTCAAAACCGAACAAATCAAGCACTTTCCTTCCATTCAAACCATGATTTCAGAAAACTTTATAATCTGAAGAACTCTTGAGAAAAGGATGAGAGCAGCGATGACCAACAAGAACAATACTCACTAAGAAGCTGCTCAAAATTCACACTTCAGTCATGGTCTGTACTTCCAGCACAGAGTAAAAACCTGAAGTATTTAAGACTTGGGTTTTTTGCTGCTGGAGAAACAGGATCACATACAAACATTAGCACTTAGATTTTAACATATATTTGTATGCAAATAAATGCAGATTGGCTACATTGCATGTTAAAGCTTATAAACAGAAAGCATCATTAGGAAATTATGTCCCTCTTGGTGGTTAGAAACAGCTTTACAATACTCCTAATTAATTCTTCAGATTACAAAGCTCAGGAAAAATGTCCTTTTCACATCATCAGTCTCTACCCCTTCAGATATTTTATTCAAGAGAAAGCCCAGTGAACATACCAAAACCCAATTATTTCTACCACTGCCATGAAGATAACTATGTCATCAAGAGTTGAACAGAAAAATCAGCTTCTTGCTTTCTGGCCAAGAACTACTTTAAGAGCATCAAGAAAAAAGAAAAAAGCAACCCTTTTACCTGTTTGCCAGAGAATATGGCATCTTTTACTATACCAAGGTATAGCAAAAGTTGAAGGTTGCTGCAGAAGAGAGGAAGGATTCAAATGTAGCAAAACAATTGGACTTTAATGTATAGAAGGATTAAAGGTAAACTTTTAAAAATTAACTGTAAATATTATAGTATTTTATGTAATTATAAATTTAATATAGTGAATACTTGAAAATTTAGTTGTCATTATTAGTAGAAACACTAATTACTAGTAAAGTCCTAAAAACTGCTTACAGTTTAGAAAGAACACAAAACATTGCATGTACTTCTGAAGGTTATTCCGAGATCCTCACATTATCGATATCAGCTACAATTTTTTGTTGCAGGACATAATTCACATACCTAAGTGATCAAGGGAGGGCTATGCAATTTTTCAGACCATCATTATGGGCCAGCAACATTTTAGCTAAGAAACTAACATACATAATTTTTTTCAAATTTTTAAGTTATGTATTTATATATTTAACGGCATCTCCTTTATATTTGTCCCCTCCTGTTTTTTAAAGCGAGTTTTAAAACAGCAATTTCTGCATAAAATGAACACTACCATATTTACTTGCACCAGGTATAAACTACCATTATTCTGTAAACACTTGGGGAATTGATTAGATTCACTGAAAGGTGTGTGTGGGGAGACAGCAGACCACGTGGTATACCTTGCAAGTGTGTTTTAACAATATCGAGCATGCTTTGAATATTTTAATATTTGTCCCCAAGCAACATAGGAAGCCTTCACTCATTCTTCAGAAATCTAAGTACCAGAAAAGCAAAATCCCAAAACAATATTCAGTAAGTTTGCTTTGAATACAAATCACAACCACAGTTTACAGGGAAATGTTAAACATTCTTAGCCATTTAAACATTCTTAGCCATTTAAAAACTGAGGTTGAAATCTTGGCTCCACTGAAGTTAACAGCAGCTCTTCATATCTTCATTAGAGTCAAGATGGAAGCTTTAAATTGTCTAGCAAACTCGACTGCCATCTCCAGTGTTTCAGTTCAGATGTTACATTTTTGCCGAACAGAGTATGTACTAAACCAGACGATGCTACAAATTCAGAGGATAGAAAAGGGAAAGATGCAATGGATGAGTGAACCTGCTGCAAGTTTTACCTTTCTTTGACAGCTTGGAGAGAGACGAGAGGAGATGGGGAACGAAATGACAAAGGAATACTGAATGGGAGAAATGTCTCACTCCGGTCAGCCTCAACCGTCACAGATGCATGAGATACATTGTCTAACAAATGGAATTGAAATAAAGAGTCATGAAACAGTGGCCTGGCAAAAATGGAACGGTGAAACAAACTGCAAGTCACTAATTCATTAATGGATAACCCGCATGGGATATTTTCATACTTCATATTCAAGAATGTGGGGAGCCAGAAAAATGCTATTTGATTTCAAAGGCCATTTTATTATTGACTTTGAACCTGGTAGGCCTGCTTTGCTAATAGTCTTTTGGCTCTATAACAAGGCAAATGATGATCAACAACTGTATGAAAACTATCTTCCAAAAGTAGACTTTTAGTCCATTTAGGGGACAAAAACTTGATTTAATCCACTTACAGTTACTTAAACATCTAGGAAAATTAAGTATTGTGGCATACATCAGTTCAGATAGCACAATTTCCTAAAACCTAAATCACATATTAACATACAGAGATGCATAAGCCATGGTTAAGGTATAAATCACTCTTTTATTTGAATGGACTTCAAAATATAATTGAACCCATAGCTCTCTGGCTTTTGATAAGAATCACAGGAAATATAGAATCACTATTTCCTTTTAACTCTTATATCCCTAAGAGAATCTACAATGTGTTTTGATTAATTATTTCCTGGTACAAACACACACTGTATCTTTAAGTGATGTAAATAATTAAAAACGGATCCTTTTAAGTAAGGATGACACTGCATTTTGCAACAGTCAGCACTATCTGCACTGTTGAGAGGAAAAGATGCCATGCTGTTACAGAAATTCTACCATCAGAATCCACAATCTCTCTAGATAGTGCCTAAAGGTCACAACTGATTTTAAGATTGCCTGTAAATAAGGCTGCTTTTGTCCATTATGCGGATTAGAAACCTAAATACTTATGACATCTTACGTAAATGTGAGCAGGGAAACACTAAGTCCATTTCTCTTAAATACCAAATTAAGTACACATGCTTCAAGAAGCATCTAGAACTTCTCTACTTTGAAACAATCAGAAAATGTGTTATCTCTTGTTGAACAGAGAGAACTTTTCTATCTTCTGACATTCAAAAACTACATCCCTTCATTTTAGAGTTTTAATATGGGAAACGATACACTTACTTCCAAGTTTTCTCACCTGGTGGTTTTTATAGTGATGTAGGTAAAGAGGCAAATGTAAATGTAAGTGCTACAAACAGCATGTAGCTTTGTCAGCAGGATAACACTACTGACAAGTAGGGGACTAAATACTAATTCCTATACTCCCCCTCCCTATTGTAGTTCTCCCCCAACAAAGCACCCAAATTCTCTCCATCCTCAACTGGCATCTACTCTCTGCAAAAGCTAAAGAGCAGCTTTTTTTATTGGAAAGCCTCTCTACTATACCTGGAACTAAGCCAGCTCCTCATCATCCCAGGTTTCTGCATCCCCTCCCAATCCCAACCAGAGCAGAGAACAAGACCCGTTATTGTCTCACTCAAGCTTTCGCCTTAGAGACAGATACTTGTTAGGAAATAAAAAAAGCTCCCTGGATGGTCTAAATGTTAGCTGATTACAATTCTACCATCCCCATGCTAATGTACACATGTAAGAGATGATCCCCTTTAAAAATGAAACCCTGCAAGAAAGTTAAGAACACTTATCGAAGGCCTACTGTTTTCCTTGAAGAAACATAAAGCCAGAGCCAAGACTAAGAAATTCTTTCCTGGAACTAATGTTACTGGAAGAATAGCATCAGCAAAACAAATCTCATTTGAAGCTCAGTTAACACTGGCGTAGTCAGCTGAGAGAATCTTAGCATTAATGTTGAATTGCACAGAGAGGAGGGGGGGGGGACAGAAATCTGAGTGAAGTCCTAGCTTGGTAAAAGCCCTCTGGACCTTTTGTTTTGTTTCTCTGGGTTGTGTTTGGTTTTAAGCTTGGATTTCTATGGAGCCAGCATTTCACCCCTATGTTTTAAGAAAGAGTTTGACTGGAAGGTGGGGTGACTGTGTTCCCATTGATCAAATTGAAGGATTTAATCATGGATAACTTGATAATAGAAAATAAGAGCACAGAGCCAACCCAATTGAATTCTTGTAGAATAAATAAAAATTGCATCCAAATAACGTATTTTCATTAAGAAATATTACCAAGTTCTACTTGCTCATCTTCCTGGTGTGCAGGAAATTCTTTAAGTCTCTCATCCTCCGAGAACGTTTGACTGTGTAGAGAACATGAATCTTCATCTGACTGACTGCCTCTTCGACTGATAACACGATATATTCCGGAGTCCAAGACACTAAAGCTTTCCTGTCAGACAAAAGAGAGGAGTTAGATGTTGAGCGAGTTGTACTTCCTTGTTAAACTTCCTGCAATGAACTCAAACAACCCACACAAATAACCTCACAGCACTTCATAATTCACTGTCTGGAAAAGCCCTGTACAACAGCATATTTTTGACATATCCAGAATGGAAAAGTACACACATGCCAATAAGTGTGCAGTCCCGTGACTTTATAAAGATATATATGCTGCAATTGCTTCCAGGAAAGCAGCTTGCAGAACAACTGGTGTACTTAGTACAAGACAAAAAACCATCTCTGCTTTAGTCCTGCATCCGAGACTGTCACTTCAGCCCTTTGTACCTGTGTACCCAAGAGTCTGTATTCTTTTTGCTGGTTAACCATACCCAGCTAGCGCAATTATGGACCCTGCAAAACTATTTAGTTCCAGGACACACGTACATTATTTTGCTCATGGTCGGTCTATGTAGCTTACTTCCCCATCTGCTAATGAAAAAAACTTGTCTACCACATCAAGATGGAATTTCCATTACTTTGCTTGTTAAACTTTACTTTTTAAACATTGTTAGAGGGAAAGCAGCAACTGATACTGTATTAACTATGAAATATTTTCCCTTTCTTGAAAAGCTGCTAGGAAGCCAAGACAATACCAAGCAGCTGTATGTGTAAAAGAATATTAGAAATATGCTTTGATTTTTTTTCCTTAGAGCTTTCTGCTTAAGCTTAATAGAGTGAGACAATTTTTTAAATAGGGCTAGGATAGTTCTGAGCATTCAGACATTCAGTTTTCACCACATAAAACTACAGTTACAATCAAGATGACCTTTACTGAAGCATATTAAGACACTGAACTCAGCTGTGGAGAAAGTCTTCTTCATATCAATCTTTGTCCACATCTCAACCACTAGCCACAAAATAATATGGAAAAAAGGCAGAGGTCTAAGAACTTAAAGAATGCAAGTAGTAGTATTTCATACCTCTCTACCCCACCTATTTTAGGAAGTAGCATTATCAACTATAGTAGACATGGTAAAAATGAAAGCCTCATCTTCAAAGTGAGCAACAAGATGATTTTAAGCCATACAGATAAAATCTGCAGGTAACATTTTTGGCACTACCAATACACTTACATGAGATGAAATACTGCTCCTTCTACTGCTGCACGCAGAATCTAGAGGTTCCAACTTTGAAATTAGTTCTTCCAGCTGTGTAATGAGATCTTGTTGGGTTGCGGCATCTAGCTGAGACTTCAAATGCTCCAGCTTGTCTAGAGGCAAATTTTTTCTTGCCTAGAAGTACACAGCGAAACAGAACCGTTATTATTTCTAATATTCAAATGCACATGTGAAAAGCAAAAGGTACCATATATGCAGGCTAATTTTCACCCTAAAAGCATAATGTTTAGAGGACTTTTTAAAAACTCCAAGAATATGAATCTCAGAAACCTATGGAACTTAAATTGCACATTTACGAAGAGGTATTTACTTACTCTGCAAGAAATGATTGAATTTTGGAAGAGACAACAGACCCTGGTAGCAAGTGTCCAGAACCCTCTTCTTATCAGACGCTCTATGCAGCGGTCTACCAGCAGAAGGGAGAGGTGCACAATTTTTCCATTTGTATGCAGACAGAACAACTCGCTTTTGTAAACTGCAATATCCTGAATATCTGCAAAACCAGATGCACAGAAATATCTAAAGGACTGAAATCGTTAGCCAACATTCCTTTCTGCTCCTGAAAGAAGGTGAAAACATATTTCCCTTCTGACTGCAAATGCGTGCAAAAGCCTAATACACTGTAGCACAAGTGGCATGGGGAAAACAAACACTGAAGAGTGCTAAACTAGTATCTAACAACTATAAAGCACAGTTAAAGTATCAAAACTTTCCAGAGTCACATTTCCAGAAAGCATTCAAAAAGTACACTAAAGTTACTGAAAAGTTTCCTTTTCCTCTGAAGGAGGATGAAAAACTAAAGACTGATAAAGATGAGAAATACATCATTGTTAGCTTTGAAACAGAAGGAAAACATTTGCTAGTAGAAAAACACTTTGGCCTTTCAGCAGTTTTCAAATGAAATAGTTATGCTATATGCAAACACTCCATGACAAAGGCATTGGAAAATTAACACCAAAAGTGGGGGAGAGAAGGGAAAGGAAAAGAGTGAGTGACAATGACTAATCGTTCTAGGACTATGCCTAAAACCATACACACAAAACCGTTTATGAGGCCTCACTCATCTGCCAACTAAGTACATTCCCTGGCTGCAATTTAGACAGATGTTAGAAAAAACAGGTTTAGGCTTTTAGCTGCCTTCATAGGACACCTGACAATAAACCTGAATAAACAGAAATGAGGAAAGGATACTGCAGATTTTATCTCACTAACGCTGCAGGTTATTACTTCTCACTATTTGATTACTGTATTTTAAGATTCACTTTACACCACGTCTTGTTTCTCAAGCATGTTTTCAGAAGTATGGAGGGAGGGGTTGGCTGGAGGAGTAGAGAGAGGGTTAATATTCAAGGATATACCTGACAGATGACAAGGAAAAACAGTTTTCTGATCAATGTTCTGCAATCCAGCTGCAGAAATTGAGCTTGAAAAGGCTCCATGTTAGGCAAGGACTTCAGAAATGACAAACATAACAAACAATATTACAAAGCGAAGATTCTTAGGTTTACCTTTTACTTCACTCCAGAGTAAGACTTGAACACTTTGGGGAAGGAAAATATAAATGCCTCTTTCTGTCCAGGTCATTACACAGTGCTCACTGCAAGCAAAGCAGACGTTAACGGTGCAACAGTTAATTGTGGTAGTCACTGTAAAATACGCAGGGATGGCATTGGCTTAAGTACAGCAAGCGAGAAGTGAGTTGTTTAGCATGATACTTGGAAAATTCTTAGGCAAAAAGATAAAAAGTTGATAATATAAACTAGGAAAATACAGAACTTTTTTTATTTTTAAGTCTACTTTATCAACAGGAAGCTATGCTGACAAATACTTACGTCAAATACAGTAGCTTGGGGAAAGATAAAGATTGTGGAGAGCAGCTGGAACTAGTATAATGAGGATCCAGCCTGTAAAGTAAAATTAGTATCCATTACAAGCATAAAACTACAGCAATATCGCTTCCTTAATATAATATTCTTAACCCTGGAAATACAAGGCTGGCTTAAATAAACATAGTCGTATGACAGCAGCATTCATTGCAGTAGTCACACAGATATATCTGCAGAATCAAGGCTTTGGCATTTTTCGTAACTTAGATACTGGTTTCCATTATTAGAGGAGAATGTATTAAGATGACAGCTAGGATTAATGCTTGACTGCACTAGGAGGTTATTTAATCTTATCAGTGTTAAGGCAGTTCTTTTCAGTTAGTCTAGAAGACCCAAGCAAGTTTATCACCGATAACATTCATGCTTCTACCTGAGAGTAACAACAGGGAGAGGTGGTGATGAGAGCAGCTGCTTGAACTGATGTGTGCTTTGCACTTCCCCGTCAAAGTTCACCTCCCACATCCTTGAGCCAGGTCGAGCACAATATATTAACGGCTGCTGATTCCCACTGTTTTTTCCAACAGGGAAGAAACACGCTCCAAATTCTCCATCTCTCTCTTTGTTACCAATTTTCCAGAACTTCTCTCTAGCGGAAAAAACATACTTGTTAAGGCAGCATTAATAAAGGCTGTAATTAATTTTATGTTGTTCTTGAAGAATAAAAACACTAAATCCTAGTTGCTGAATTGGTTTCGGTGCTTGAAAAAAAAAAATCTGTAATGAATATTATAAAGCCTGCATAAAGTTTATAAAAGACAGGGTGCAGAAATATTTGTTAGCTTAAACAAATGCTCAGATCATGAAGGTTTGTGGGGGTTTTTTTCAGCAGAACCACTCGGTCCACCTGGTGATGGGAAGGTGATGGTGCAAATGATCCCAGAAACCATTTCCAATCACATGAAAGGTAAGACGGTGACTATGAATAGTCAGCATAGATTTACGAAGGGGAAATCACGTTTATAGCCCTCTACAACAGAATGACTGGCTTGATAGATGAGAGAAGAGCAGTGGATGTTGTTTATCTTGCCCTCAGTAAGGCTTTTGACACCGCCCCTCCTAACATTTTCACAAACAAACTGAGGAAGCGTGGGCTAGATAAACAGACATGCAAAGTCCTGCACTGGGGGAGGAACAACCCCAGGCACCAGGACAGGCCAACTGGCTGGAAAGCAGCTTTGTAGAGAAGGGCCTTGGGGTCCTGGTGAACAAGCAGCTGACCATGAGCCAGCAATGCGCCCCTTTGGCAAAGAAGGCCAAAAGCCTCCTGGGCTCCCTTAGGAAAAGTGTTGCCTGCAGGTCAAGGGAGGTGATCCTTCCCCTCTTCTCAGCACTGGTGAGACGTATCTGGAGTGCTGGGTCCAGTTCCGGGCTCCCCAGTACAAGAGAGACACGGACATACTGGAGCAAGTCCAGCGATGGGCCACAAAGACAACTAAGGCACTGCGGCACCTGTCTTATAAGACGAGGCTGAGAGAGCCGGGCTGGTCAGCCTGGAACAGAGAAAGTTCAGGGGTGGAACTCATCTGATCCCACCTGTATAAATACCTGATGAGGGAATAAAGACGACAGAGCCAGACTACTCTCAGTGGTGCCCAGTGAAAGGACAAGAGGCAATGGGCACAAATGGAAATAAAGGAAATTCCATTTCAACGTAAGAAAAAGCTCTGTTATTGTGAGGGTGGTGAACCAGTGGAAAAGGTTACCCAGAGAGCTTGTGGGGTCTCCATCCTTGGAGATGCTCAAAACCTAACTGGACACAGTCCTACACGATCTACTCTACCTGACTCTGCTTTGAGCAGGAAAATTGGACTAGATGATGTCCAGAGGTCACTTCAGAAACTCTGTGTGACTCTGTAAAGTCCAATATTTTACAAGAAAAACATAACTTGCCTCTCAGTATCACACAAATAAGTGCGTGTAAGTGAAGATATGAGCAGTCTTCCATCCAAATAATCAAGCTGAACAACCCGAGAATCTACAGTGGTTATAATCTGAACAGGAAACATCACAAAAGTAGCAGCAGCCTACAGTTAAAAAGAAAACAAGAAAGAAAACATACAGGGCCTCAGTTGAAAGTAAAGGCTATTTAAAGTTAAAAATCACAAAATTCAGAAAAGGCTCATGTATGCTACAAATACACAGTATAAGACAGAGCAGTTTCTTTCTTCTCTCTCCCTTACGAAACAAGGCTTCAATGCTTAGAGGCATAAAAGTCTAAATCCTCCTTTTCCCAAAACCATTATTGAAGGTTTAAAAAAAAAAAAATCGTATCCCTGTAGCATCCTGCCATTTCTTTATAAAGAGTGTGCTTTTTGTAACATTAAGAGCGGATATTATTCTTGCTCTTGTAAGCTTTCTGCTTTTGTCAGTTCTCTCCCATGGATACTTTCAGCCAGCAAACAGTTTTATGGAGACAGACCTGAAGGATTACTTGATACAAAAAAAAACTTCCATCAGATTTAGGTGGTTTACATAAAATCACTTTCTCTATCACCCTGCAGCAAATTACCCAAATACTATTTATTACAGAAGTTTCTCAGTTTGCGTGGGTGGCAGAACAAAGTCATAGACAGACTTCTTATTCATAAGAAACTACTGGGAACTGCACTCATATTTTCTAGCAGACAATCACCATTTTCGACAGCTTAAAGCTGTTTTCTGTGTTAGGAATGTGTCAATTCCCTACTTCAAACAAAGTGCATTACATGAGAGATTCAACAGTCCAATTCCTTTAACAGGCATGAGCAGACACATATTCCATAGGCCTAGCCCTTCTCTGCTCTCCTTTTCCCTCTCTTTCCACAGTTGAATTTTTTTGCCCTTTCTTTAAATGCAATAGTCTTGCTACTTTTAAGGCAATTTTCCATCAAAATCTTTCATGAGAGCTAGAAAGGACGTGGAGGAACACACCTATTTCCAGGATGTGCTCCTTCTTACAGACTAAAAGGAAAGGACCTAGTAAGGGTAAAACTTAAAGAACACTCAAGGGATAGAAATCAGGCTGTTTTCATTAATTTGTGAGCCCTTTGCACAAAATGTAATGGATGTAAGCTTGACATCCACCTACCATTTTTTTTAATCCACATCTTTAAGGATAAGAGTATCCAGACAGAGCCAAGCAAAATCAGAGCCTGGGATTGCCCTTTCTCAGACCAACAGATGAGCTGAGGAGTAAAACACACAGCTGAACTTGTAGCTGGAGTCTAAGGAATCCAACAGGCTCAGAAACACCAAGACCCTGGGCTTGGATACTTGTAAATTCCAAGAGGAAGAAGCTCGGCCAGTTTTTAATTCTGTACATTTGAAAGCATTTTTACGTTGCATTACTAAAATAGCTAAAAGAGAGGGTGGGGGAAGTTCACAGGTTAGGATTTCTACTGTTGTCTCAAGAGACTGGGTCTTCATCCCAACAGTCAAAACTACCAGAACTTCATTAGCTGGCAAGTTTCCTCTGTCCTACTTTACTAAAATAAACAAAAAGATTCCACACATCATCCCCTGGGAACCTCTTAATCTCAAACAAAGTATGCGATATTTTACCTTCCCTTGTTTTGATGTGTTAATCTTGATGGCTGATACTTTTCCCACATGATCTCCTACAAAAACACGAAGGGCAGCTGTATCCCAACACAAAGCTGTAACTTTTCTGCCCTTATGCTCAGAGGAAACATAAATCCGTTCTGGCTTCCCACGACGTTCCTGATTCAGTTCCCAGACTACTACAAGACCTTGGCTACAACAATTAAAAAAGAAAATACAATTTGAGAAGTGGTCTTCTAATGTTTTATCATTGACAAAATTATTCCAAAGAAACAGAAAATCTAAGCGAAGTAGTACATCTCAGAGCTGGTTGTGTTTGAGGTTGCATGCTTTCAAGAAGCATCACATTCTTAATCCTGAAGAAGAGTAAGTGTCTTTCCTTGCACTACGACTTATCAGCAGCTTTGGAAGGCTACCCTCACATTTACTGGAATTACCACTGAGGATGCAGAAAATTAAGCATTTAAATGGATTTTAAACAATGTAAGTGGTATTAACTACCAATCTCACTCTGCCAAGTTAATGAAGATATTTCTTTTGATGCTGAAAGGTCTGAGAGAGATATTTATCATCATAACTTCACAGGCATTAGCTCTCCCATAGATGTTCTGTTACAGAAATAATACTTATTCTGGAACAATTATTCCAGGAAAAAAGTTAAGCAAACTGTCTGTGCAGGGAATTATTCTGTAGGGGCCTCTACCAGTTAATTCCCTGCCCCCTTCCAAGTTCTCAGCACATGTCCTAGTCTGAAACTTAGAAGCTACTTAAAAATATTGATCTAGAATTTATGTTTGTAAGTATATCACTCACCTGGTGGCGACAGCAACATAGTCTTCATCATGTAAACAACAGGCAACCCGGGAAATGGCACCTTCCTGAAAGCAAGTATGGGAGTAAGCGCAGGTAAAACTTGTTCTTGTACTGCCTTTACCACTATGCAACTTTTATCTCTAAGATAAAAACCAAATTCATGTCAACAGCTGCTACCACTTTGTTGTGATGTGCAGGTTTGTTTGTTTGTCTCGGTTTTGTTTGCAAACACTAAGTTTACTCTAAAAAGATGCAGCTGACAACAACATGACAGCATCAAGAGAAACAACTGCAGTTCATTCTCTGATTTGGAAAACACAGAAATCAATCTCCTGTCCTCGCACCTACAGAAGTTGTTTTGCCAGAACTAAGCGAAATGCTCCCAACCTTAAAAAAATGGCTGCATTCATGTTACGGTGGGAGCAGCAGTGGCTCCCAGGAAAGAGCATCTGGCTGTGGAAACAGCAATCCCTGTTCCATGACCTCTTTCAGCAAAAGCAAGCCAGCTTATCTTTTCTTTGCTTAACCAAGTAGTTCATAGTTTGGACATCCAAACATCGGTAGTTATCTACATATGAGTTGCTCTGGTTTCATTTTCAAAGTTTTCTTCTAATCCTTAAATATTCAGGTGACTTTGTTGCGCTGTTACAAATAAGAATTTGAAAAACGAAGGTCTGACCCTTTCAAGTAATTTCTTTCACACCTCATGAAATCTATTACACCACACACTCTGGGAATACACTCCAGTACCACAACCTTTTTTAAATGGAGCAGTCCAAAACTTCACCTTATTTGGACAATTCAGTAAGCTGAAAATGCCTGTTGACTCTTAATAAAAATTAACTTGAAACAACGTCTCTTTCTCAGTCCCATTTTCCCTGGAAATTTTTGTATAGAATTCTTTACCCTTACCTTATGAGTGAGAAAGAGCCTTTGCTTCCAACCATCCTTCTGTATAAGGTTCAGTCCTCCTCCTGAACTGCCTAGAGCTAGCCATCTCTTCGACACAGCTATACATGTGCACTGAAGGAATACAAATCATAACGCACATGGCTGCTAGTAAGCATTAATAACAGCATCTTTTTCTTGCACTATTATGTCATTTTTTAAGGGCTTTGTTGTTTGCCACCTGTGTGTACCACCCCTGAAACACTGGCAGCACAGTCGTCAAAGATATTAGAATAGCACTCTCCGCGACTGGAGCAAGCAGTAGAAGACAGCGACCGCATAAGACTGTATTATTTACTCCACAGCTACATTAAGAAAGAATAATAGGATCCTTTGTCTTCACCACTTCTTCCCAAAGTGTTCCCCCCCTATAAGCTCGCATGCACACACCCAAAAAGAACGATATTAATCCTGTGGGTTAATCAGAAAATAAACCAAATAAGGTGATTATTTAAATTAAAAAAAAAAAAAACCAAAACAAAAGACAAAAAAAAACCCACCCAAAAAACCCCCAAACACCACAGACTCACCTTCAGACGACTAGAATCCAGCCTGAGCGCAGAAAGCAATGGATCCAAACATTCAAACTCTGCCAACACATGGTTGTAAGAGTCTGGAATTATTGGCACAGAGGCCATTGATGTACAAGACTAGCACTACTCATTCATGGGTGCATTACAGCTTCAGCTTTTAGCTGCACCTGCCAAAAATAAATTAGTTCTTGCTTAGTTCACTTTTTAGTATTACATCAGTTTTTCTGTGTTTAAAGAAACACGGAACGTCTTCCCATTCAAACAGCATCAGGTTTCAGTTTGCCGAAAAGGCCCAAGGCCTGCAAAGTTAGACCCCCGCTTCATTTATGAGAAGTTTTTGTTGAAGTTCATTTCAGAAAACTTAACCTATCAGATACCAACCTTGGAAATATTTAAACTATACCTATAAGATATATTTACATCCACCCGTTAAACAAGTTCTGTCTACCTATGGAAAAAGCCTTGCTTTATGGTAAAATGCACTTCCCCCCCCAACATGCACCCTTGATTTTAAACTAATTTTCTCAAGAAAAACATTTAGCATTGGCATTTTATACCTACATCATCTTCTCCCCCAAACCTAAATTTAAGGAGTATTATCCTCAACTGATACCAAATTTAGAATTAGCTGCATTTGTGCATTTTTAATACAACTATACATAAACATGTATCCTTTCCACAGCATCTCCTTTCCAGCATACAAGATAGGTAACACAGAGTGAAAACCAATACCTAGTTATCAAAGCTGCAACCTCATATATTTTTCCTAAACAGCACATACTTTAAAAGAATCTCTTGTTGAGGAATTTTTTGAAGCTTAGACCTCTATGTTGCTTTAAAAAAAACCTTGTTACACTTCATACTCAAGCCTTTGAATTTCTAAGTAATGTTTAGTATGCAATCCCATAAATTAAATAACCCCCTCACAGAAATACTATCATGTGAAACCTTACATTTCCTTACAAGAAAAGGAAACACTTACTCTCACCAGGCACCATGAAAAGGGAAGATACACATTTAGCCACAGAGACTGAAAATTATTTCTTCCGAATTCTCAAAAACGTCTTTAAAATCTTAAATGATGGGATTGAGAACGACTCCACCCCAGCGATAAAGACTAGAACATCTCTGATGACTAAAAAAGGACTGTTTTGTTCTGGATTAGAGTATTCAGTCCAGAAAGACACCCTAATGCCTGTTTTACACACTCTGTCGTAAGGAAGGTCGCAGATAACCTCGATCAAACAAAGCCAGCCCGAGGTTTTACATCCTCCCTTGGAACTCTGCTCTCGGGAACCAGCAACCGCCTCGGCAT
>NW_009200004.1:6191-14370 GCF_000690835.1 Fulmarus glacialis | reverse complement strand
GTCGCCGTCCCTGGCGTCCCCGGCTCCCCCTTGCACGGCAGAGAACAGGGAGGTTTCGCTCCCCGTTCACCCAGGCCCAGCTGCGTGGGGTTTCGGGGTGCTGCCCCTCAGCCGTTCCTGCCCTGGACTGAGGAGCCCCGGCCCGCTTGGCCACTTCTGCCGTGGAAGTGAGGCAATAGGGATGCCAGATGTGGAGTTAAGTGGGTTCGGTTCGGTCACCGGGCTTGTCACTTCCTAGCAGGGTGTGGGCTGGAAGAAGTAGAGATGATTGGAAAGGAAAGGCTGGCAGATGGAGGTGATGGAGGATGGAGTGCGGTGGGGCTTTAAACCCAAATCTTCCCCTTCCACCTACTCCTCGACTGCCAGCTCCTTCTTTCCCCTAGGATTTTCTCACTCCCCCCTTCTCTGGGTTTTTTCAGATGGGAGCAGGTGGTGGATCTGACGTACTCCCTGCGTCTCGGAGCGAAGCCCAAGCCCATGGAGCAGGATGAAGCTGCAGTAGAGAAGCTTCGGTATGAGCTGTTTCCCAACTTCTGCTGTGGTTGGGTGCAAGGCACTGTCTCTCCCTGGCTGCTCAGAGAGCCATCCCCTGCAGACTGGGGGAGAGTGGGGAAGACAGGCAGCAGCGAACAGCTCTTGTCCTAGATAAGTCTGCACAAAGCAGAAGACAGGGCA
This sequence comes from Fulmarus glacialis, assembly GCF_000690835.1. Classification (NCBI taxonomy): domain Eukaryota; kingdom Metazoa; phylum Chordata; class Aves; order Procellariiformes; family Procellariidae; genus Fulmarus; species Fulmarus glacialis. Next base: position 13,695 of record NW_009200004.1, on the reverse strand, counting down.
AGACCAAGGCAAGCAGGACATGGACCTGCCTTCCCTGACCCATTAGCCTGGCTGCATCTGGCTCTCCAGACCCATTAATGCCTTTTCTGTGGTAGGTTTGTGCCCCCGACATGGACTTATGAATGTGATGAAGACTTGGTGCATTTCCTGTATGATCACATTGGGAAGGAGGATGAGAACTTGGGCAGCGTCAAGCAGTACGTGGACAGCATTGATGTCTCGTCCTACACGGTGGGTTAAAGGGACAAGGCTGCATCAGCCCCGCTGTGCCATGGGGCTGGGGAGCATGGATGGTGCTTGGTGTGCTGCTCTGGGCTGGGCGGGGCTGCATTTGAGGATGTGGGAGAAAAGCCTGGGGAGCATTATGCAGCATACTGTGTAATGTGGCCCCTGGAGGGGCTGTGGTTTGAGAAGCAAATGCTAATATTAGCTACTAAGCTGATTTTAGGGAGGGTTTGATATTCTGTGCTCTGTGCGTGACCCCAGAGCACCTTGGAGTGCGCTCTGTACTCCCTGTGTCTTCCCGCAGCCCAGCAAAGGGAACGGGCCAGTTTGACGCCCTCTGGCTCTAAGATTCAGGACGAGAGTAACCACTAAGGGGAAGTTAATCCTACCCCATCTGATCTTCCTTTCTTTCACTGCCCTCTTCCAGGAGGACTTCAATGTGTCATGCTTGACCGACAGCCACGCCGACACATACTGGGAGAGTGATGGGTCCCAGGGCCAGCACTGGGTGCGGCTCAACATGAAGAAAGGCACCATTGTCAAGTGAGGCACCTCTCCCCTGTGCGCTCGCTCGCGGCTGGGGCGAGTCCTGCAGTCCCCGCTCTCTGCATGAGTCCATCATGGCCCAAATTTGCCCTGCACTCCCTGCCCCTCAGCTCTTGCTCTGGCTCTGGGCTTGAAGGAGTCTTAGCATTGTCACAGGTACCCGGGGATCCCCAAACCAGCTGCGTGTGCTTGATAACAAGCGTGACCAGGCAATGAGGGGGAGCAGCAATGGGTGTTCAGATCCAGTTACCTTCTCCTCATTTCATGCTTCCCTTTGCAGGAAGCTCCTGTTGACAGTGGATACCACCGATGAGAACTTCATGCCCAAGCGGGTCGCCGTGTACGGGGGCGAGGGAGACAATCTGAAGAAACTGAATGATGTCGGCATTGATGAGTGAGCGGATGGAGGTGGAGAGGGTGGCATGGCCCTTGCATGGGCTGGAGGTGCTGGACACCCCGACCCTAAGCAGTCATGCCAGCACCAGCCTGGCTTAAGAGGCCCAAGGTTTTGGGACAGGCATTTTCCATTTCTGAGCTGCAGGTTCACTCTGCCTACAATAGCAGATGGCACAATCGTCAGGACTCTCCTGATCCGATTGTGGGACCCATCAGGATCATATCACCTGGACCTGAGGCACCAGCAGGTTCAGGTGTTCAACACACGCCATGTTGTAGGCAACTGGGTCTGGGTACCTGCCGCAGGCTCCCCTTTCAAAAGATGCAAACCCTCTTCCCTTACAAGCAGCCAAGTGGATTTTGGCAGGATGGGCAAGGGAACAGCTCTGCAGCCCTCGTCTATGCTGTGTTTGCAGGAGCTACATTGGGGATGTGTGCGTCCTTGAGGACATGACAACACACCTACCTGTCATCGAGATCCGGATTGTGGAGTGCAGAGGTAGGTCTGGGTGTTATGGCCACATCCATAATGCACCTGTAAGATACTGTACATTAAGAGTTTGTTCCTGTGGCTTGTACTTCTTGGCCCTGTGGGCTGTTTCAGACGAGATGCAGAAGAACCATGGGAAACTCCACGGGGACCTGGAGGTTTGCAAGCTCTCAGCTTTCATTCTGTCTTTCTCTGCCTTCAATTTTTTTTTTTTTTTTTTCTCTGTCTCTAAATACCCTGCTTCTCCATAGAGGTATTTCAGGCTCTCGGTACCCTGCCCCAGAGCTGGTGGAGCTGGTCACATTCCTAGTGCTTTTACTTATAGACCTCCCACGCTGGAAGGCTTGCTTTCTCATGGTCTTAGTGTATCATCCATGGTCTTCCTTGGCAGATGATGGGATTGATGTTCGCCTCCGAGGCATCAAAATCAAATCTTCCCGACAGAGGGACTTGGGGCTCAGTGCTGACATGTTCCAGCTGCCCAATTTAGTGCGCTACCCTCGCCTAGAAGGGACAGACCCTGACCTGCTCTACCGACGAGCCGTGCTCATTCAAAGGTACTGTATGGAGAGGGGCAGACAAGTGGGGTGGTATTGCCTGCAGGGATTGGTGCCATCTCCAGCACAAGCATGGCTGGAAGCTGTAAAGCTGTGTGACTCCCCTTGGGACAGGCATCCTGGACCCTGGAGAAAATAGCAGAGTCATTTGGGAACAAAGTGGGCTCTCTGGTGTAACTCCCCTACACTTTGAGAGGAATTTTGCAGCTCAAGTTCACAGTGTCTTGTGTGTTGCAAGCACAGCATATCTGTGTGGTGTGTGGGGCAGGTGCATGCAGAGTCCCTTGCAAGGGTTGCAAGGTCCCTGCAGTGCCCAGGGAGTGGGAATTTAGTAGCAAAGGCTCTGTGGTGTGAAAGACCATGCTGGGTTGGGTTTGGATCAGTTGTTACTTCTCTGCTTGTGTCCGGGGGGTAGTCTGGTCTGGAATAGGCTTATGCAGATCCCTGTCCCTCCTGTGTCGCAATACCTTCTTCATTGGGATTTAGGTTCATCAAGCTCCTGGACAGTGTCCTGCATCACTTGGTGCCAGCCTGGGACCACACTGTTGGCACATTCAGCAAACTCAAGGTGAGCGATTCCCTCTGTGTCTTGTGGGGCCTCAGTCTGGCAGGGTGATTGCACTTGGGCTGTGGCAAGGGAGGCAGTCAGTGCTTGTTGCCTTTAAAGTAGCTCAAGGGAAATACCTGGCTGAGCTCAGTTCATTAAAGCTGTGAAAGGTGATATGGTTTAGAGGTTAGTTTCCTGCTAAAACGCTGATGTGGAAATATGTAGCTGCTGTTTGAAATATGTAGATTCTGTTTGATTCAAGCAGAATCAAACCAGAGCATTTCACCCGCAAAAGGACTTGGACCACAGCAGCCCTGGGCATGTGAGCCAGACACACATCCCCTCCGAGATCTCAGCCCAGGACACTCTGTTTCTGCGCTTGCTGCCAGCAGCTTTGAGCTGGCTGTGTCCAAATAGCAAGGTTTTTACCAGTAACTTCTTTCTAGCTTTAATAAGCTTTTGATGTCCATCTTTCTCATAAGACTGAGTTCATCCCTCCAGTTGTCTGTTTTCCTTATATCCTCTCCCAGAATACGTGTGCCGGACATTGCTGGGGTAGCCCCATTCTGTGTGTTTCCAGGCCTGGTGTCAGAAAGCACTGTAATTCCTGTGCCAGCTCAACATAGGACCCAAAGCATTTGAGGATTCTTGTTTGTTTAGAGGAGCTTGCTTGGATTACAAATAGGAGGGATAGTAAGACCGATGTTCTGGTGAGAGAGAGGGTGAAGGAGATCCAAGCAACACTGGAGTGTGAGCATCAGATGACGGCTGATGGAGAGAGGACTGGGCTTGGTATCTGCCTTAAGCCGGAAAGCAAAATCTTTCAGAGGCAGAGGTGGAGCAAATATTGTCAAGGAGAATGTGTCTGTGGGTGGAAGGCAGTGGCCCTGGGAACGGGAGAGGCCTGGCGGTGCAGTGGCTTCAATAGGAAGTAGGTGACATGTTTTGGACACTGGGCACTTCTGACCTTTTGGACATACCTGTTGGCAGCATATCAAGCAGTTCTTGCTGCTGTCCAAGAGGCGCACAGCTCTCATTACCCAGTGTCTGAAGGACTCGGAGACCAGCAAGCCCAATTTCATGCCGCGGCTCTATATTAACCGACGCCTGGCTATGGAGCACCGAGACAACCCTGCCCTGGACCCCAGCTGCAAGAACGCTGTCTTCACCCAGGTACTGTCCCAAAACCAAAATGAACCACATAGAGGTGGGTGGAAAGGACAACTTGGAGCTGGAGATACCTGGAGTCCTCAAGGCCTCTTCACATGACTCATAGGCTCTACAATTACATGTGCTGATGATCCCATATCCAGGAATAACATCTAGGAGGGATTTGGGATCTCTGAGTTGAAGCCTCTGCTCTATCTTGGATGCTCTCTGTGGCATGTTGCTAATGCAGAGCATAACAATCTTGTTACACTGAAAGGGCAGCAAAGAATTCTTGTGACAACAATAATGCGTACAGTCCTGTGTCATGGTTTTACAGCAATGCTGATCTTCCTATTGTCATTCTCCCCCGACTTCCAAAAGATCTATTGTTTTATGTGTGCATAAACAGCCCAGACTGCTGTGAGGTCTAATATGTGTTCAATGTGCCTCCGAGGCCAGAACACTCCATACAGTGGTTAGCACCATAATTTATGTTCCCTTTCCAAAAATGAAAGGCTCCTAGACCATTTAGAGATCAGCTTCAGTCAGTATGTAAAGGTTTGGGACAAAACAGATTTCTTCCAATTTCCTGCCCTCACCTGGCACTGGTTCCCCTGGAGAGGGGATACCAGCCTTGATCTTCTCTGCTTGTTGCAGGTGTATGAAGGCCTGAAACCCTCGGACAAGTTTGAAAAGCCTCTAGATTATAGGTAACCGGTGTCTGGGGGAGGGAGGGGATCATGCAGTGCTGGGAGCTATGTCCTCTGTCACAGCAGGGTGTTTGGGAAGCCTGTGGGTGTCCTGTGCTCTGGAGAGGGTTTGCTAGGGCAGGAGCCAGCTCAGCCATGGGATCAGGGCCTGCTCCCCAAGGTGTCACCTCCCTACTGAGGATGCAGCTGTCTCTGGAGATTGAGATCTGTCCTAAGCCCAGGCTGGTCCACCCTAGTCCCCTGGTGTCCCTGCTCTGCCTGCTGCGTCTCCAGCATCTCCTTGGCTTTGAGCAGCACCTCAGGCGATGCCTGGTTCTCCACAGGTGGCCGTTGCGTTATGACCAGTGGTGGGAATGCAAATTCATCGCAGAGGGCATCATTGACCAAGGTAGGGGCTGTGTGAGGCAAGGGCTCCTCTGGAGCAGAGTTGGGGCTTGATGGGGTGACTGTTGCTGTAGGGGCTCTCTTTTGCTCCCAGTGTTACTGCCCATGGAGGAGAGAGGGAAGGCAGGTTGCCTTGTCCTGCCACCCCAGGCCATGTCCCGGATAAGGAGCGCTGCTTGCTGGCACGGGGACCAGACCTCCATTAGTCGCTAACAGTAGCTTTGACAGTGCCAATGCTCCCTCTGGCTGTCCTCCACAGGCCAGGCAGGGATGTTATTTCTCCTGTCTTAGTTCCTCTGGTGCCGTAAGGCTCTGACAGGAGCCTTCTGCTCAGCCCGGGGCCAGGTTGGACCAGAATTCCTCATCTTTGCTCCATAACTCTGAGGGTCAGCACATGGGGAGTTCACATCACTAAAAATGCCCTTCTTTTGGGGTTGCAGGTGGCGGTTTTCGGGACAGCCTGGCAGACATGTCGGAGGAGCTATGTCCCAGCTCGGCAGACACCCCCGTGCCACTGCCCTTCTTTGTGCGCACGTCCAACCAGGTGCTGTGGGTCAGGGTATTTGAGGCAGATCTTTCTGTGCCTGGTAATGCAGTGCTGTCCCTGTCCCCCTGCATGCCAGGGAAGTACCTACTTTCGCTGGTCCAAAGCTTTTCCTCGTGAAGGGTTGGGTAGATTGCTTATTGGCATCTCGTTTTAGGATATGCTGACAAGTGCCTGGATACTTGTCTCTTACTAGGAATATTGCCAAGAAGGATGGGGGGGTTTAGCCCACTTCTGTTATGAGAAGTGCCCACAGGCGCTGCAGGAACTGAGTCTGTGGTACTTCACGCTGCGCTGAGATCATGACTTGGAGTTTTGCCTCTCACTCCTGTAGGGTAACAGCACTGGAGAAGCCAGGGACATGTATGTCCCCAACCCCTCCTGTAAAGACTTCCCAAAGTATGAGTGGATCGGGCAGATCATGGGAGCAGCTCTGAGAGGCAAGGAATTTCTGGTAAGCTTTCAACCCCGTCCCTGCATGAAGGTTTGCCGCAAAGGGAGTCGTTAGCCCTCTTCTGCAGCCTGTCTGACAGGAGCATGGGAGGGCTCTGTGATCAACACACTGGGACAAAAGGTGTTTGGCAGTATTTGGGGCCGAGAGCTCACAGCCTGGGTTTGGGAGATGCTGCTGGGAGCTTGGGAGAGTGTGTCTGGTCTCTGCTCAGCTATGATGAGCTCTGCATGTGGACAGGGGGAGCAGGGAAGCTCCTTTGTGTCTGCACTGTTGACTATCTGTGTCTTTGGGGATGTCTCCTTTCACACAGACTCAGCAAAATCTCTGTTCTCCTTCAGGTCCTGGCTCTTCCTGGCTTCGTATGGAAACAATTAACAGGGGAGGAGGTCAGCTGGAGCAAAGACTTCCCTGCTGTGGACTCTGTGCTGGTGAGAGGGACTGGGAGGCTGTACCTATCCTATTCTTTGTGGCACTCAGCAAGGTGGTGATTTATGTCCCTGTCCTCATGTTGTACTTGCTTCCTCCCGTGATGTGTCAAAGAGACACACACAAAAAGGGCACTCTTAGTATTTAATGCATCCTATAGCTAATATAGAGATGTAGCCATGCTGACTACTGCTTCAAGCATGCAATGCCCCAGGGTCTGCTAAACAGCTCTAGGGCAGCATATCCCATGCTGTGCTGCTGTCGTAGTCCCTCCAGCCCTAATCTGGGAAGGGAGGAGATAGGGGCTTGGGCACACCTCTGCCCACTGGATATGTCTCTAACAAGCACTCGTCTGGGGCCTGGGCAGGTGAAGCTCCTGGAGGTGATGGAAGTCATGGACAAAGACACCTTTGAGTCCGACACGACGGTGCTGAGTGATCAGCGCATGGTGGAGCTGATCCCCAATGGCAGCAGCACCGTGGTACGCTACGAGGACCGCAAGGAGTTCATCCGCCTGGTGCAGAAGGCTCGACTGGAGGAGAGCAAGGAGCAGGTAACGCTGTCCCATAGCATCAGTGGTCACTGAGTTCCCAGAGACATACCCCCCCCAGTCTGTTTATGGTAAAATGTATCGTGGTTAGTGTCCCTGTGCTAATTAGTGCAATAGTAGGCAGTCCTTTTTGGTGAGGTCCTGGAGCTCGTGGAGTTGTTGAGAAGCAAAGTGGCTTGTAGCAGCATGGGAGACACGGGATTTTATTCCCAGCTCTGACACGGGCTTTCTGAATGAACTGGGATGCATCTCTGTGGGATCCTGTTCCCTTCTTCAGGTTCCTTGGAGCATTTGCAGAGCAGTCACATGGCTTGCGTCCAGTTGAGTCCCTAGGCTCAACCACGAGCCAGGCAAATGAGCCAGACATGCTGCTTACCTGCCCTGTCTCCTTTTCAGATCATGGCCATGCAGGCTGGATTGCTGAAGGTGGTGCCCCAAGCTGTTCTTGACCTCCTCACCTGGCAGGAGCTGGAAAAAAAAGTCTGTGGAGACCCTGAAGTCACAGTTGATGCCCTGAAGAAGCTCA
>NW_009200004.1:0-6032 GCF_000690835.1 Fulmarus glacialis | reverse complement strand
CCATGCTGGGCCTCAGAGTAGAGACTGGGGCATCCCTAGCCTGCCAGTATCTGAGCCTCTGTGGAGCTGAGATGTGGATCTGGATGTGCTTTCTGGGAGGGGCCTGACTGCATGTGTCCCTCGCACCTTGGGTCTACCCTGCAGGTGGTTTCTTCTAGTGGTTTCTTCTTGCGCTGACAGAGGATCCCTGGGTGAGTAGGGGAGGCCCTGCTCTAATTTATCCAGGAGGAGCTTGGATCTTTAATAAACTTATTTTCTGTATCCTTTCTGCCAGCCCGGTTTGAGGACTTTGAGCCATTGGACACCCGTGTTCAGTACTTCTGGGAAGCACTCAACAACTTCACCAATGGTAAGTGATTTGCTCTGTCCCTGCGTATCTTGTGCCATGACAGCCCCTGCATGCTGGCTGGGAACTGGGAGGGTGAAACCACCCTCATTGCTGCCTGGAGAACAGATGGGAGCCAAGGAGAGCAAGCAGCTGGGCTGAAGGAACTGCTTGCTGGTGCCGGTGATACCTGGAAGTGGCTGTACTCCATCTCACATCCCTCTAGGGTCTGCTGATGCTTTTGCTTTTCCTTCACAGAGGATCGCAGCCGCTTCCTCAGATTTGTCACTGGTAGAAGCCGCCTTCCAGCACGGATCTACATCTATCCAGACAAGATGGGGTGAGTCCGTTCTTCTGTAGACTGCAAGACTGACAGATCCCACACCAAAGGGATGTGTTGTCTGGTCTCCCTTGCCTCACTGGCCTGCTGGTTCTGACCAGTTTGTCACCTTCTCCCCAAGCTCTGAGACAACAGATGCTTTGCCGGAGTCATCCACCTGCTCCAGCACCCTCTTCTTGCCCAACTATGCCACGTAAGTTTTGGTGCTCCCCTGCATCTGGGGGGCTGTGTGTCTGGGCTCTCTTCTTAACCTTGGTGCTGACCCATAGAGCCCCATCGCTTTGCCCCACTTACGTCCCCCTGCCTGTACCATGTCGCTGCTGTGATTCTGTGAGCAGCTGGTGAAGCATAGCATCCATCTCAGAAAGCGTCTTGTCCTCTTGGCTAGCAAATGCAGCAATGGCAACTACTCCTTGTCTCTTTCCCACCCCCACCCCCTCCTGCTATCCCTAGAGCCAAGGTATGTGAAGAGAAGTTGCGCTATGCCGCCTATAACTGCGTGGCCATTGACACAGATATGAGTCCATGGGAAGAGTGATGTTGCAGCCTGACCGAGCAGCATGGACAATCGTTCGACAAAACTGTGCAGTGGGAAGAGCTCCCTTGTCCCCCCAGGATGTGTATATATAATAAACATATAGGTGTGAAGCCTGGCTCCCAGCAGTGGTAACCAGCACCTCTTTGGACATGGAGGTTTGGGTCTTCAGCAAGGTGGGAGCTGGCTTGGAGTGTAAATGTGATTGCAGTAATGAAACCCTGGCCTAGCCGTCGAACATCAGAAAGGTCTGGTAGTTTTTTGTAATGAGTTTCTTCTCCACGTGTCCCTGTTGCAGCTCCACAAGTCTCGCTCCTCCCAGGTTGCGCTCTGCTCCAAACGGAAGTGGGGTAGGGCCACAAAGCTGCGCAGCAGGTTACAGCACAGGACAGAGAACTGTGAGCTGCTGCTGAGACCATGGGGATGCTCAGAGGAGATGCTCAGTGCGTCCTAGCCTGAGTGTCCTGACCACATTCCCTTGCCTTGTTCCTGCTCTCACCCAAGGTCATGGAAATGAGATCATTCGTCTAGGTTGAAGAAGAAATGGGGCAGGCTGGTGGCAGGTGCTGCAGGGGTGCTTCTGGCCACCGGGTGTCACGACAGACCTGCACAACAGGACTGCGGGTGCTGTCAGGAAAGGGCTCCCATGCTTTTACATTGCACAAAATCCCAGTTCCTATGACCACCCATGGTTCCCTGCACCCCTTGCACAGCAGCGACTGCTGGGGGAGCTGCTCCCCTACAGGAGGTGGGAACTGTCTGCTTCTCTCTTGCTCTGTAACCTTCAGTTCTGCATCTGGCATGCTGGTGGCCTAGCAGCTCTTCTCCCAGGCTCTTTGAGCCTTGGTTTTCCCCTAAAAGTCAGTATTACAACTAATCTGTTCTAGTTCTCATGGAGATGTGCAGGCAGGGCCAGCCAAGCTCTTCTCCCAGACAGCAGGGGTTAGAGCAGTAGCAGGCATGGCAGCGCCAGGCTCTGCTCCCCTCCGCCGTGGGGAGGTAGGTGGAGGTTTCAGCTGGACAGGGAAAGCCTTTGCCCCAGGGGAGTGGAGAGACTATGGATACCAAGGATTGGAGCTCCCTGAGCAGATGGACATGCAGTGTGTGAGCCAGGAGCGGGCAATGAAAGCTTTACAACCTCAAGACCATTGGAAATGTTCCTTGATCTTCCCAGCCCTGGGCAGGGCTAGTCGTTGCCTAGCACTGTGAGCTACCAGATGTCGGCCCACTTTTATACCCCCTCCATCTTCAGCCCCTGCGGTCTGTTGGACCACCACTACCAAGAGTCACTGAGTCACTGGGGCTTCGCTGGAGTGGGGCTAATGCTGTGAGTTAAGATTTATCCTGTCTTAACACCTCATGCTTTTTTCTCCTCTCTTGAAGGAGTCTGTCATCCAGAAATCACTTCCAGTTGTAAACGAAGTCCTTCCCTTCACCAATTTCCTTTGAAACTGCTGTATTCCCAGACGTGCTGAGGGGGTTTGTACTAAAAGGGATGTAGGACCAGGAGAGATCATGTGCTGCCATCTCCCATCGTGGGGAGTGGAAGGAGCATGAGGTGAGCAGGGAAGCTGTTTCTGGCAGCCCTTGCCTGCAGCAGAGCCTTCCATGCTCAGCTGGGTGGGTGTGAAGTCCCATCTGCTGTAGGAGGTTTTTTGTAAATCCTAGAGTTATCTCAGAATTGAGCTCTGTGGCTTTGTGGCTGATTTCAACAACCAGCATGGACAGGAGCAGAGCCAGTGTGATACCTTTCCGTGCTGGTGGCTGAGTCACTTCCTAGGGTATCTGTTTTAAATGGGCATGAGTGAGCTGGTGAAAAGACTTTGATCTGTTGCCTTAGCCTCGGTCAGGAGTGTTGGTGAAGGAGTCTTCAGCATCAAGCTGGGATTTGAAATGAGCCATCCTAGATCCTTTCTGGACACTGACATTTACGTGGAATCGATCCTGCTTTTTCCAACCTTGCCCACTTTTCTCTAAGGGAGATCAGCAGGAGGTCACGTTATTTGCTGAGCAGAACTAGAAGTAGCAAGAAAAATTGACTCCTCTCTGGTGCTTTATTGCCAGGCAGAGGATGGTTGGTCGATGAGTGGCTTGGGGCAGGATGGATAAAATGGCCCTAGTCCATGGTGGAGGGTGAGCTGATGTCACCTGTGGGAATGGGCAGGCTATAAGAGCCAGGTGGGGCTGCTTGGGTTGACCAGCTGTGGGGGAACAGGCACCTCTGTCTCAGACATCTCCAACAGGTGACCACTGGCTCCCTGGCCTTGGAAGCAACTGCAGCTGACAGAGGGTAACTGAGGTAATTATGGAGGTACCCAGAGCAGCTCAGGTTTCTCACTGAGGGATGAGATGCTTGGACAGCTCTATTCCCTCTTGTCATCCATGTACGCAGTCCCAGCACTCCATGATGAGGGGAGAGCTGCTGTGCAGGGTGATGCTGAGAGCAGCACCTGGCTGAAGCAGTGGGATCCTTCCCTAGAAGCATTGTGGCATCTTCATCCTTGGAGACGCTCAAGACTTGTCTTACAGCCCTGGGCCATCTGTTCTAACTTCCAATCTTGCCCTGCTGGCTTCAGGTCTAGGTCTTTCCTAATCTGAAGCACTTGATGACTGTGGAGTTATCGACTCTAGCTTTTCCCACATTTCTCTACTCTTCCTCCCAGCAAGGTCTTTTAGCCCCTGACCTCTCACACCCTTGGGTTTATTTCCTGACACTGAGAAAAGAGTGCTGCCCAAGGGCTTGCTGGAGCTCTGGTGCAAGTACTGGACCTCTGGGGAAAGGATCTAGCTGGTGACGGGGCTGTCTATTTAAAAAATACTTGTAGTAACAGGACCCTGGCCCTAGCAGGAAGGCTGCAGTTGGGAGCTCATCCAGGATGGTCTGGGTTTAACCCCTACAAGCATATTGAGAAAAACATTGTTTTACCATATATACCATTGTTTTACTGTCCATTTTGTGTTATGGCCATACACATGTTAGAGAATGGCAGCAGCTGCTGCTGTAGTGTTATACCAGTGTGCAGAGACCTGTGAAAGCCCTTCCAGTTGCAGGAAGAGCCCATCACTGCAGTGAGGTCTCAGCTGAGATCATTTAGTGCGTGGTCAGAGGGTCTGGACAAACATGGCTGCTGAGCAAGGACGCCAAGATAACCCACAGATCATGCTGTTGAGTTTGCTGTGCAAAGGTGAGCTGGGAAGGGGGAGCTGGTAACCCACCCGGATCTCCTCCGCCTGGTCCTCTGTCTCATCTGTGGTGTTTTAAAGCCAATCACAAACTGAATTTCTGATGTGACAGCTTAGCAAATTGTGGAAAAGGTCAGCCTGGCTCAGCTCTGGTCAATCTCAGGGCCCCAAAGTAGGTGTTATTTCAGTGCTGGGTCACGTTCCTTCTCCTCTGATCTCTAAAGCTGTGGGTAGGAGCTGTCTCCTACCATGTTTGACAAGACACAAGTCAAGTGCCCCTGCCCTGGACTCCTGCTGCGCGTGGCCCGGGGCGAGGGAGCCTTCCTGGGCACCAGGAACCGGAGGCTGCGTGTCCCCACCCCGTCACCCTGTCTCAAGTTGGTCTAGATTGATTTTCACGCCAGTGCCATCCTGAGGAAGGAGCTGGTGCCCCTGTGCTGCTGAGAAGAGGAGGCATCTGTGTGTGCCAGAGCTGCAGCTTTACAGGGTGGCTAGGGACAAGCGTGGGGAGGAACTGATGCCATGACAGCTCCATGTAACCACTTGCTCTCTCCTGACTTCAGCTTGCTGAATTGTCATAGAATAGCTTCAGGTGATTAATAACGCACATGTAGTCTAACTGTTCTTGTTGTTCCACTAATACCCTAGAGTATGACAAGCTATAAATAGTTTGACAGGATCTGTCTGTCCCTACCTCATGTAGGATTTAAAATAAAGTGAATGAACTAATTACTCCTGGCCTTCCTGATAATTTTTCTGGTCTGGCTGGGGCTCCTGTGTCCTTCTGTTTGGTTAAACAGCGATGGAAACTGGTGTGATGAGAGGCGACCGGAGGTGAAGCAGAAATTGGCCCCGTGATACCCTTTGCACACAAAGCGGTGTCATGGAGGTGGCTCAGAGCGTTAACTGGCTCAACCCTTTGCAGCAGCTCTGCAATCAGTTTTATAGGGTGACGTGGCTGCGGAGGGAGGGCACTGGACCCTCCTGGCTGCGGTGGCCGCAGTTAGGAGCAAGGCAGAAGTTTGCATTTCTCTCGCACTGTGGTTCAGGGCACTTTGCTCCTGGCGAGGCCGGTGCCTGTCGCTGCGGTGAGGCACAGTCACGCCTGTTCAATAGATAACGCTGCAGGAGTGACAGCTGTCGGACTTCTCTTTGCACTGTGCCTTTGCAGGCAGGGATGGAGCTGGACTCTGACCTGCCAGGAGAGCAGGCAGGCGCCAGAGGGGTCCGGGGACCTTTGAGCTCTGCCAACCTGGTTGTTTTCTGATCCCTAAATGCAGCTCTTTGTGCCCAGCCTGGAGAAATTCAGGTAGCGTGGGGTGGAGCTGAGTTGCTCTCTGGCACTGCCTTGCTGTGGTATGCAACAGGCAGACATGACGTGGGGTGACGCACTGCCAGCGTTCTGGGGTGGTTGGGTGCTGCTGGGTGTCACGGCCTCGCTCCTGCTGCCAGGATGCCACTGCTGGCTGGGATAAAGCTGCTTTTGGGAGGCCCATCACCCCCCCCAGCGGGGGCCCGGCCCCTCCTCCCCCACTGCAAGCCTGCCTGGGGCAGGAATGTGTCTCCCAGCCAGCCAGGAGCTGGCTCTCCCCATAGCAGGATGCCCGCTCCCCTCTTTTCCCTATCCATGCCGGAGATGTAGCCCTGTA
>NW_009200003.1:0-24416 GCF_000690835.1 Fulmarus glacialis | reverse complement strand
CCCCCCCAAAAGCCTTATCTCTGTAGTACTTCTATCTGAAGTACTGTGAACACACCTATATCTTTTTAGACTTAAAACCTAGCAAATAACACTGCTATGACAAGCTAATCCCCTGGTTATGCTGAAAACCTTCTTGAAAATGCAATATGTAAGTAATGTAAAAGAATTTTTGGTTCTTCTAAAGTCTTGACCTTCTAAGTTCTCAGGTTTAGTAAGCCCATCTTACTGCCTTCATTGTGACCTGACCTCATAACTTGGCAATATTGGCAGATCTACAGTCTAGAATACAGTATCATTCTCCTTCTGCTAGAATAGAAATAATTTTCTCTTTCCAGCAGCAGCAGCAAAACAAGCAGAAAGTATCTTTCTTTTGATAATAATCCAATGTGCTTGAGTGACTTGGTCCCTCCCTAAGTCTGATACAAACATGTAATCTCATTTTAGCAGGAGCGCTTGAGATGCACCACTTGTCATGCGGCTAAAGATACCTTATTTCTCACTATAGGTTGCCCTTAAGGTTTGGGGAGGGGGGGATTGGTTTCTGGCTTGCAATTTAGTCAGTATTCAATGCAGTCCTTGTTTACTGAGTTGGAAGTCTGGTAGTGCCATATAAATGCTACTGAGGTTTGCAGAGACAAAACGTGCAGCTGTTTAAATAGAGCAATGGTATGAGCTTATATTGTGAACACTAAAGAACCAGAAGTGATCACATCTTAACGGCTGTTCCGTTCTCCCTTTGATGAGCACTTCACTGTGATGTGGAATTTATAGCTTTGAACAGTTGCCGAAACATGTTTGGAAAGCCTCTTGATGTTTGTGGTGTTAATAGATTCTGCCCTGGTGTTCAGTAACTCTGCGTTTTAAAATTTGACCCTCCACATGGCACAAGTCATTCAAGAATTTTGCACCGCTAAATGTCAAAGTTCTGTACATTCTTCACAGTTCTTGTTCTGTTTCCTTATGGAAAGTATCTAAATCTGACTGTGCTGCTGAATGACTTTCAGAGTAGAATGTCATTTTGTACATCTGGTGTTCTGTTTAATTGTCATCAGACTTTGGTTTTCAACAAGATAATTAGTGAGCTGTCTTTGGTGCTTTGAAAAATAAGTTGTCTTCAAATCTATTAATGTTCCTCAAATATGCACTTTTCTGAAAACGTGTTTCCTGTCATAAGGCTTCAGTGGCATAGAGCAAGTTAAGAGTTTATCGGGCTATTATCGTCACAGATGAGAAAACAAAGTATTACAGATAAAAGTCTTATGAACGTGACTCTTTCCTCTTGATCACCATGGAAATTGAGAAGCCTATTTCATTTGCGTTCAGGAAATTAAACTAATAGACATAATAGATGAATAGCATGCTACTTTTTGACCTCTTTCCTAACTTCTCCCAGCAGAGCAAACCAAAGGATTACTTCTCAGGCCTTACTTTACTTGCTTTAAGGTCTTGCTTTACTTATATTGTCCAGTCACTGAACAATGAACCCCCAAAAGAGGAGAAAGCAAAAAAAAAAAAAAAAGATGGTTTCTGCGAGGCTCAGTGACTGCTTGCTTTGTCCTTGAAGCATCCCCTTCTGCAATGAAAGATTCTGTTGGAGGAGGACAATGGCTGGGCGAGAGCCTGCCTCCCTTTTTCTTCCTGAGAGGCAGTTTGTGTTCTTTGTAGGAACCAAGTAATTCTGGAAATATGCTGAATATTCTGGGAGTTATTTGTATCTTTCAAAAGTGGATTTGGGTCCATGTGGTCCAAATATTTGGAGGAAGAATGAGTTAGCTCTCTGTAGAACCTCTTCCAACTCCCTTAGCTCTCTATAGGATCTCTTCATCTCTTCTTTCCCTCCTGTGTTTTGTGGTACCTTGCACATAAGCTTACATTACTGCTAACAGAAGCAATCTTTTGGCTTTTTCCTGGCTGGACATGTGAAGGTCAGTGCAATTCCTGTAGCTTGTTGCATATCAGGCTATGGGATAAGGCTGCAGCTGGGCATACTGAGCTTCCTCATGTGGCTTACTCGAGCATGGGACCTCTGGCAGATAGGTGCTTGTCCCCTGTCTGCTCTGCAGTGTTGCTGTCTCTCTCCAGCTTTGGAATTGTGCTGAGTCTAGAGAGATTGGTTGAGTTCAGGGGTAGTTTTCTAGCGCTTGACTTTGCAGGTATCTTAATGAGGTGGAAGGCAGCTCTGGAAAACCAGAGCTATAATGTTAGAACTCGTTATAAAGGAAGAAGCAATACCAAGGTTATGCATCAGAATTGCCATCTGGCAATCTTTTCAAATGAGAGATATACCACGAAAGGACTGATAGTAATTTCGGTTGAAAGGTAGCTCCATTGTAGCATTAGAGACTAAGCCACTCAATTAGGAAAGAGAGGAGCACCTCACTCTTCAGAAACATGCTAATCGGGCAGACTCCTTTTACAGTTGTTTGTGCAATGCAAGAACAATTCTCCAGCTAAATGTTGTCATAAAGAAATCATTGCAGTGCAAAACTGGAATTAAGCATCTATGTTTCCAAGTGTCCTTAATTTTGTTTTTACTTCTACATTATTACAACATACTTTCATAATTATAATGTGTTCATAATTATCCATTGTACACATTGAAGTCAGACTTTATCAAACTCTAATGTGTACAAGAACTTGTGTTTTAAAAAGAGAGTTTTTGTGTGTCAAATTTATAATGCAAGACCCCCAATATTTTGAGAATAGGGCTACACTTCTAAATTATAAATCATATTTTCTGATGGAAAAAAGTGACTAAGTATAAAATATGAATCTTGCATGTTACAGTACTTAGCCATGCAATCATTATTTGAAATTCTCTTTCAGGTCTTTACATTTATATTCATTTGGTTTCCTCAAAATGGACATGGCTAATATATTATTAAAGGTTTAAAAATTGGAATCCATGTAGTAAATGTTGATGTGTTTTATGGTTCAACAGAAACTGATGTAGCAATGAACTTTGTGGTATTTGCCAGCCCACAGGTAAAATGCTCAAACTATTTTGATTTGCATAGAAGGGCATTGTTATGATTTATTTTCAGCAGGAGAGCAAGCAATAGCACTTCTTAAAAGGAAATATAATGTAGTAGTATAATCATTCTAGAAGCAAATTTACATCCACAAATAATGCATGCAATTAACAACGTGAGTTAGGTGTTGAATGTTGAGATGCCTGAGCACTTCTTGCATTTTCCTCATAAGCAGAAAGAATGCATAGTGTTTAAGGAACAGATGCAAAAGCTGCATCTTGTTCTTATTCTGTTGTTGGGGTTGCGCCTGATTCATCGACTGCATTTTTTTTTATTCATCCGTTGTAATTTACTTGGAGAAGTATGGAGAAAGGAAGGTGTTGATATATAAATCTGAATGGCCCTCTGATCTCTCTTGTATGTCCTGACCATGTGAGGGGAACAGTGTTATACTCATTATAATGGTCTTTCAATGACATGAATATGCATAACTGCATATTTCAGCATCTCTATGCAGTTCCAAAATACAGCTTTACGTAGCTCCAAAATTGTCAAACTCTATATGGATTCTTGTTAGATTCAATTGATCTGACCTCCTGATGTTTACAAATGTTCCACTCCGCCATGCGCTTCCTGTTAGCAGTTTTGATCTGACGTGGTGACCTAATACTAAAGCTGTTTCAGAGAGATATTGGAGAGCTTCATAGATTGTAAAAACTTTTAGATAAAGTGTCTTTACCTGTTCCAGGGGAGGAGGATAATGTTTGGAACACTGTATTTGTGTAAAATGTGATCATAGTACAAACTATGCCAAAGAAAGTTTTGCAAAAGCCTGGGACTGGCATAAAAAGTATCTAGTCTAATTTCGTGACATCAAATTAGAAATTATCCTTATTAAATGTGATCCCTAACTAAGGTTTTCCCAACACTCAAATCACGGTAGAACATGCTGAATATTTCACAATAGTAAACAGAAAAAGGAAATCAATACCAACATGCTGTCTGCCATGCTTAGCTAAGATTGTTTTTGGAGTAGACGATGGGAATATGAGCTTATCATGTCACTTACTCTCTGCAATTACTGTCTTATTTGTACGTTGTGGGTAAAAAAGTGAATAGAAGAAATAATTAGAAAGCAGGTGAAAACACTTCAGAAGTCAGGAGACTTACTTTCTTGTGGATGCTCAAATTTCTGGAGCTACTTAAACTTCAAATTTGAGTCTAAACAGATTCTTGAACAATTATGAGTAGATTATAAGACTGTAGTATTCTTTTGGGTTTGTTTTGGTTCGGGTATAAGATACAGTGACCAAGCAATGGACCACATGTTCAGATATCCAGATGTGGTGGTGCATTCCCCCCACTCTTCCCCCGGGCTGCTCCATGATCTTAAACTCCTGTTAAACCTTGGCCTTGGTGTAATGAGTCAGGTGGTTAAGCGTCCCTTGACCGTATCAGGAACTCTTGCATAGCTGAGGTGGGGGAAGGTACTGACCGTACCAGAAACTTCCGCTGCCTGGCCCAAGTGGGGGACGAGGGCGGGGATAATTCATCATCCCCTGATACCCTTATTTGAGTTGTAGTTCAAGTGGCACAATACCATTGTTACTGAAACCTTGAGAATTTTAACAGATGACTAAAGGCTTGTGACCCTATAAGCAGCAGTCCTAAGTGAGGCCCTTTGAGCCCTCTTGGACCTCAGTGGGCTGCGCCCAGGATCTCCCTCCGAGTGGGACGCTTCTCAGAGTTCGCGAACTCTTGAGTTTGCGATATTCAGAGGACCGTCGCTGATGACGGGACCTGGGCTGAGATACTCCTTGAGGCTCAACCCTCACCAGTTGAGAAATGCCAAGACATTTGATGTGAATATTTGACTGGACTCGAGGGGAGTTTTTAACAGGTATACCTCTGTATATTTATCTATCTTTGTGTCTGGGTGTGTGTGAACTGATTTAGGTAACAGATAGTAAGCATAATCTGTAATTAAGTTACTGTGTCTTAAAACTGTGAACGAACCTTAGACTGCTGCTGAACATATATAACCCCTTAGACATAAACCATTGACCAAGTCTTGGACTAGGATGGATCCAGCTGCGCCTAGACTCCATCAGGAGTTTAGAAAGCAAGGGGGTCCACTCTGAATCTTGTGACTCAGCAGGAGGGTCTCCTTACTCTTTTTGTATTAGACATAAACCGTTGTCCAAGTCTGAGACTAAGATTGGATCCAGCCTCACCTAAGCTCCATCAGGAGTTTAGAAAGCAAGGGGGGCTTCTCTGAACCTTGTGACTCAATGGGAGGGTCTCCCTTACCCTTTTTCATCCTTGGTCTCTGTATAAATCTTTCTAGCTCAATTCTAACACGATTTTCCTTTGTATGCTTCATCCATGTAATAAGTGATAGAGTGAACCTCACCATCGACCTCTGTTAAGTCACGTTTTTGTAAATTTGTATTACAATCACTTTCTGCTAATACCTTCGATGGTGATTCTTTAAGTGGCCTCTAAACCACTCATTCGTGACACCAGATCAATTGTTTGAAATGCAATAGGGCTTTCACAATTATTCATGTAGCTTACTATCTTATGTTAAATAAAATTTGTAATTTCTTAAAAATAATGTCAGAATCAAATTGATCACATTTCAATTTGGAAATCACTATAGATTTTCAGTCATTGGGCTTGTGGTTTTAAGTCTTTGCAAACACCATTTCTTCAGATGGTATAAATTGGTGTATGTCTGACAATACGTTTTAGCATGATGATGCACAAAACTGACACTGCCTCTGAATCTCTGAATAGTTTCTCTCTTTTTTGTTCACTGTCTACATCTATACATTTAATTTTCCTTTAAGAAAGTGTGTTAAAAAAAAAAAAAAAATATCAGGATGTGTAATTTTTTCATGGTGTTATTCAAAATGAACAAAGTCTGGATTTTCCATGATCCTGAGACTTTTCTGTTGCTCAGAAACGAAGTTGAAGCCCTGCAAGGTGGACTTTCCCCTCCTCTCCCAGAAAGGAAAACTTTGTCATTTTACCTGGAGATTCTATTAAGCACTTTTTTTGTCAAATCTGTACTCAATGGAGGAAGAATAGGTATGTAGTCTATTTTTCACTGATCGCTAATCTCAGGTGACCAGGCTATATCACTTGTGACCTGAGACTTCCAAAAAGGTCATGGAGGATAAAAGGAAAAGACTTACTTCAAGAAAAGAGGTTTTTTCACTTCAGCAGTAATAGATTGGCATGATAAAAATTAGAATCTTCCTTATGCTGATATGAAGATATAAAACATATATTTTTCCCTCAAAGTTGCTGCGTAAGTAGCATTTTTGTAATGGATTTTTTTCATCATAGTACTGTTAATAAATCCAAGAAATGATGCTGTATTTATTTGAATTCAGTGGTGTGCTACGTAAGGACTTGCCTTCAGAACTGATTGTAAAACATTTGTATTGAAAAGCAATTATTAGAACTTAATTTTTCAGCAATGACTAAATTAATCACCTACTAGGAAAAATGTTCATCTTTGGTAATGAAAGTGCTATTAAAAATACATTGTTTTTTCATACATTCTGTATCCTGATTTATTGTTTGAGAAGTTCCACTGCTGGTTGTGCTAAAACATTTTTGGCATTATTCATTATTCTACATACTCCAATTCATTAAGTGAATATGTGTATGGAATGTAAGTATACTATGTTTGTTGTCCAAAACATAAAAAATAAATAAGCAATCATATCTGAAAATAGAATTTCTATTGAAAGCATGTTTCTTGCATTACTTGAGATTAAAATGGTCTCTGTAGATTTCCCCCCCACCTCGCTTTTGTGACCTAATTAAAATACCACAGAGCTAGAGATACTGCAGTTTGTGAAGACAGACTTGTAATAGGATCTATGTATAGGAAACAATTAAAATGTATTTATTTCATTGCTTCTAAGAGATGCATAGAGGTACTCGCAAGGTACAGATTTTTTTTTTTTATGGCACAAGAATATTGAATTATTTTTATACAAAGAAGCAAAACCCTGTGGCTGTTGGTGAAGACTGGTTTATGGTGCAATAATACCATAATTGGTATGGTATTATATGCAAATTCTTAATTGTCAAGAAAAGCATATAGTCACTGAAGAACATTACCTGTAGTTGGTGCTTTATGTAGTTCATGATTTTTGACTGAAATACATGAAAAGAAAGTAATCTTCACACTTCATTTTAAATGAGGTTTCTACAAATCATTAGTATAATTTTTCCTGTGATTGAGGTTGTGCTTATATTTTAATTGTGTTTTTCATAAGAGATACTTTGATGGTAAGAAAAAAACATAATTATCATGTCAATTCGTAACTTAGTAAAGGTTAGTGCCTTTAGTCACACGAGGAGAGCTACACTGGAAACCATTGGTATTCAAGGAGAATGAAACAAAAGCTCAAACTGAGCTTGCTATGCAAAAGAGCTTGGAACTACATCTTATAGGGCAAAAAGGAAAACGGACAGCAATAATGACTCTAGAGCCAGAAACTCCCAAAACTAAGGTCAAATAGTCCACCTCATGCAAATCCAGGCATACACCAGCCTAGACTCCAAAAGCAGCGTATAGTTCTATTTAAATGCAACTAAATAGCTACCAAGCTTGTGATAGCTCATTCAAAGCCAGCTTGTGTGACTGAACTGATGAGCCAACTTATTTGTAACCTACTCATGAAAACTGAATCTAGGTTTGCTCAAATCCTATGCAAATGAGCTTATGCCTGGGGATGTGGTATCACCTGTGGCTTATGGTGACATGCTTTCTCCCATGTCACATCACAGGAGACGCTGCTATATGGCCTCCTGTGGCAGTACACCTGCATCCATGTAGGTATCTGGTTCTTATTTCCATACTGAGCACTATTTCCTTGTTAAATCATCGATGCAGTGGTGTCATACTAGAGTGTGGTGGTTGTGCTGGTGGGGTTTGGGCAGTCAGGCTTCCCTCTTGCTGCAATTCTGTCCTCTTGCAATTTCTATAGCAGCTTCCTCTTGCTGCAATTCTGGCGTGGGGTTAAACTTAGAAATTGCTTGTGTGTGCATGTGCATTCCCTGCCCCCCTGCCCCAAATCTCCTGTTATTTTATACATCATGTCTTTTTTTCAGTAATTGTTGCTGTTTCTGATACTGCAGCTGCGAGTGCAGAGGAGTGATGCTCTAGTCTCTGATGCTCATTCCAGAGGTGGCAGCAGGTAGAGCTGATATTTTGTTCCTGGAAAATTTCAGCTGTGGAAGATAGCTACTCTTGTGCAGTGCATTTGGGTGCTACCCCAGCATCTGACTTACCTAGAGCTATATTAATAGTGTGATGGAGGAGCTAAAGGGGAAGAAATGACGTCACTGTAGAATAAAGCTTTTGGGGAAAACTCCTTTAAGTGAACTTCACTCCCAGTGATGTTGTTTCTGGGCTGTGAAATGAGTTGACCAATGGGAATAAACTGAACTGCAAAACTTCAGGATGACAAATTTCTTTACAAGAACATGATAGATGATACCAAAAGCTTTCAATATTTAGAGTTGTTCTCTACTGGAACACGAAATTAGAAACTAAGACAAGATAATTCTGTAAATAGCAGAAACTCCAAACTACAAAGTAAAATGAAATAACTGAGCTTGTCAAGGCCCTATCCACCCTGTTGTGGCAGGTTATAGGTGTAGATGGCCTTTCCTCCTGCCTGGCAACTCTAGGGGATTTCTGTCGCTTTTCTTCTTTTCATATCTTCCCGAGGCTGGCTTTGGGCTTACTCCCTGCTATAAACAGACCCGCTGGTTTTGGCCATCTCCCTGGGTGCACTCATGCTGCAATCAACTGGTTTTGCCCCATTTCTGCCTTCCCTCCCTGTCCCAGTGCCAGTGCCCTGGGATGGGCTCCTGCTGCATGTGCCCAGTTGGGCCCAGTGAAGGAGAAGCCTTCTCCCTTCCACGTTCGAGTTTGTTCTGACTCAAAATGCAAAAGCCAGGACAAAGTAAATGGGCAGCTTTTCTTCCTGTTGTCCAGCTGCCTTTTTTTAGACAAAATGTGCGATACTTTCTTTATACCCTGTAAATTGTTTTTGGTTTGTGTTTTTTTTTTTTTCTTTCTGTGTCACACCTACTGAAATCTGGTTAAGACTCACTTTTGCGTATGGATTTGGGGACTGAAATCTGGGTCTGAAAATGATTTGCCTAGTGGTTGGATTTGCTTTATGAATATGCTTACATGTGGCTCAGCTAACTTGTTGACTGTTCTACAATATTTTTGAGGTAGTACTGCAAAATACCTGAGGAAATAGATCATTACAGAATCTAATTCCTTGCACTCGGCACTGAATCCAGTCTAAATTTATTTTACATGACAGAAGCAGAGTGAATATCGCAATGTCCTTGGAATCCAGCATGGTTTTAATTGGATTCTGTCTTTTTCTAATGCTACTGTGGAACACCAATTTAAATCCTTGGGATTAAATTTATGTGACAGGCTGCCATTCTCACTAAAGTGCTGCATCATTTTAATTTATTTATTTTGCTTTGATGTTTCTTGACAAGTAATAAAGCATCAGGTCCTTAGTTGCGAAGGTCTTGTCACTGTTTTTTTCCAGAGTCCTTACATTTCAGAACCCATTTGCTGACACACCGCAAAGCGCGACAACGTTCATTTTAAACAAAGGGGCCAGCAGTTCTCAAGCTCAGCAAGAATTCTAGTGAGATACAATTTCAGATAAGGAAAGCTTCATTTATGTAATAAAAAATAACCCCTAGTAAATGAGCTTTGTAATGCATTATCCTTCTTAGCTTTCCACTGGGCCCATAATTATGCAGAATATCTAATGTACTCTAATAATCCGATCTTAACTTGATAGTCTTTTCATTTTATATACAGACTAAAACACTACAACCCAGTAGATTAGAAAATAAAGACACTGATTACTTAACTGTAATAAATACATGATGCTGTGAAGGTGAAGATAAAAGCATGATCTGCAAAGTATGAAAATAAATTAAAATGCTAGCTAGGAAACAGGTGTGAAGAGACTTTGAAAATAGGTTCACATTTTTCATTATGGCATTATTGTAGTTCCATGTCCCAATCACAGTCACTTCTACTGGCAATAAGAAGGTAGATAAAAGTAAATCATTCCTAAGTTAATAAGCATATTATTAAAAATTAAAAAAAAATTAAATATGGACACATTTGGAAAAATAGAATTGCTATAAATTAAATTTTAAAAGCTCATTAGCTGGGGAGTATGAGATTTTTAAAATATTATGTTTCAGTCCCTCTGTCCTAGGCAGCAAGCCTATTTTAGTTTTCAATGTACAAGGTTCTTGTATGCTTGCTAATACCCAGTGAAGTGCATTAACTGTTACGATTGTTTAAATTGATTTTGCTGTTCTATCAGTAACAAACGGTAAGGATGCTGATGAAGCACTATACTGTACATGTACCTACAAGGTTTCTGTTGGAAGCAACCCCATTTGAATGACTTCATATGGCACAAATAGTTTTATGTATATATTGACCTTGGAAAGAATGAAACAAACAAAACCAGGGATTTGGTATTTGGCAAGAGGTGCACAGATCGTGAACAAAGTGCAAAGTCAAGAATGTAATGATAAGGTCATCAGCCCATATCTTCTGTCTACGTATGGTGGGTTGACCTTGGCAAGCTGCCAGGCGCCCACCCAGCTGCTCGCTCACTCCCCCCTCCTGAGCAGGAGGGGGGGAAAATAAGATGAAAAAGCTCATGGGTTGAGATAAAAACAGGGAGATCACTTACCAATTACTGTCATGGGCAAAACAGACTTGACTTAAGGCAAATTAATTTATTGCCAATTAAAAATAGATTTGGATGGTGAGAAAAAGCAGATGAAAACTAGAGCAGCTTCCTCCCACCCCATGCCTCTTCCCTGGCTCAACTTCACTCCTTCGCTCCCCACCCCTCTAGCTCCCGCGGCCCTGCGCGGTGCAGGGGGTGGGAGGCTGTGGTCAGTCCATAACAGTTCCTCCCTGCTGCCTCTTCCTTCTCACATGTTCCCTTGCTCCAGCGTGGGCCCTCCGTGGCTGCAGTTCCAGTCAGGAAAACCAGCTCCCCGACACTTTTCCCTTCACCCCTCGCTGTCCTTTCCTAAATACACTTTGCCAGAGGCACCACCAGCCTTGCTGAGGGGCTCGGCTCTGCCCTGCAGCGGGGCTGCTGTGGAACTGGCCATGTCTGGTGGGGGGCAGCCCCTCAGCCCTCCTTGGCGAGGCCCCTGCAGCCCTGCTGCCAGCGCCTGGGCACAGGCACCCGAAATATGACACTGAAGTAGGTAATAATTTTGATCACAAGTGCTTAACATAGCTATACGTGCTTAGTAATTGAAATAAGTTTTGCTTCATCTGGGACCTCAGACTTATTTTTTTAAAATATTGGGTGTTAGACTGCAGTTGCATCAGATTTGGGCAGTACAAAAGTGCAATTTAAGATGTAGTTAAACAAGTATGTGTAAGAACCAGATTCATTTTTTGCAAATGTTTGATGTTATCCCAGGTGCATAATTTAAATGACAGTATTGCATAGTAGCTATTTGTGAGATTATAAATCAAATCAGTTTTAGTCTGGATTTTGTAAATAGCTTTATTTTAACATAGGAGTCTTATTTATTTATATTTATATTATAAATCTTTTGTGTGTGTAAGTACGTGTTAAAGTATTTTGCTCTGCCCTTTCCTGATACCTGAGAATGTCCTTTTTTTTTTTTTTCCCTTTTTCCCCCCCAAAGTTCATTATAAAAATACTAGCATAGTCAAGCTATTGCTTACCACCGATTGCTTGGTATTTGTAGCACAATATTGCAAGAGCAGCACGACCAACGCCATCCGGTTGGATTGTGGCATCCTGTATAAATCGGGTGACCTTTGGTGTAACTAAGGAGCGTGCTGCAGCTCTACTTTTCTCTGATGATGAGCCATTCAGAATTTGAAGACTTTCTGCCGCAGAATAAGTTGACCATAAAAGACCTGTAAAAGACTGTAAAAATGATGATGTTTGAAATTATTCCTATTTAGGCTTTTCATTAAGTAGGAGTTGAGAAGATAGTACTTGGAAACGTCATTGCATAGAGAGGAACTTGGTGTATCCAAGGGAACGACCCTTTTCTCCTGCATGGGTGTGGTCTTTGGTTTTCCCATTCTCCTCACACAGCTTAGAAAAAGTTCCTTTAGTTGTCACCAGTTTCAACTCTTTGTTTTTATGGCTGCTGGGATCAGACCTTGCTATTCTTTTTTTTTCTATCCGCAGTTACTACACAGGAACGAGACTGAAATATTGATGACAGAAGCTTAAAACTTGGGGGGAGTTCAGCCATGTTCAAACCTCGAAGTGCTCTCGAGCGTGTTGCATGTTTAATAGGCGTTTTGCCATCCTTCCGCTACACCAGGACTCTGCCCACTGGAGAAAGCAGTGCATTGCCTTATGACCCGTGTTGGGAGCAGCCCCTTCTTTTGATTCATGTGGGGAATAACAATTATTGCAAATCCAAAAATCAGCAGAGCCCCATGACATAGAGGGTTTCTCATGCAATAGACCTTTGATTTTTTTGACCTGTAAAATTGATTTCTTTTTTAACAGCTGTTAGAAATTTTTGACAGGTCCCTTTCTGTAGGCCACTGATAATTAGGGCCTAACTTTCTATTTTTACTCCCTACTAACTACATTCCCATTTGGTCTCAGCACTCCAAGTTACTAAATTGTACAATAAAGTCCCTTGCTGTGCCTTTAAATCTGATAAGCTGTGAATTTTGAGACCACTAGTGAGTTTGTTTAGACTGGAATTGTCTGTAGATATAAAACTAGAGCCACCATAGAGGGTATAATATTTGTCTTCAGCAAACTTTGTCCTTCAAGAAAATTTAGACTAGTTGTGAATTACTGTCTTTTCAGGGCCAAGCAAGTTTTTGGAAGGCAGGTACTGGACTAGATTTCAAAAAACACCTTTTTTTTTTTTTTTTGACAGAATTGTGGAGAAAAATCATAAGGGGAAAGTGTAATAAATATATCATGAGTTTCATGTTTGATTTCTTACCTCATAGCTTATTTTATTATTGTCTAAGCTCTGAATTCTTTAAAAGAAGGAGACAGGATAACAGCCTACATTACCAAGTAATTCGCTGTAATCTGTAAGTTCACTAGATCAAAACAGTTGATGTTGAGACCCCTGTACCTGTGCTAGATTTGTTTCGCCAGTGTTACTTTGGACTAGGTTTAGTCTGGTCCCTGAGATTAATTGTTTCCATCGGGTGTCTTTGAAGTGGTCCAAAAGACAACTTATTGCTTTGGACCCTTATATCTGCCTTAGGGATCGGAGCACATTTATGCATCCTTGCATGGGCTTCCAGTTCATTTTCCTAAAGATACAGAGTTTGCATAGGGCAATCCACTCTGCAAACTTAGCCGGCATATGACACGTGGAGGTGGTCGAGATGCACAGCAGAACTGCTGTACAACTCCTAGACAAATTCGATGCTTTCTCCTTGAGTTGATATTTGTGTTCCTTCTGCAATACAAGGTCTCAAAATCTGTGAGGTGGTATACCTGCTTAGAGAAGCTGCACAAAACTTGGAGTCTTTGCTGTGGGAACAAGGTGATTCTTGTGCCTCTGTTTCTGTAGACCTACTTACTGTTTGCACCTGCCCATGTAAATTCACTCCTAGCAAAGCTTGTGGGAGTGTTGGGAAGAGCCGAGGAAGGGAGTTCTCCAAGTTAGGAAGATTCTCTATGTGGTCACGTAGCCACAGTGTTATTCAGCAACTTTATACTGCTAGGTTCTGGGCTTCATCCCCTTGTCAGAGCTTGTAATGAGATGCTCAAAAGGCAGCTTGCTGACAGTCTTTAATGGTGACTGCACTGAAGACTTCAAATGAACCAGAATCAGAGGTTTTGCGCCCCTTTATGCTAGACAAAGAAGCTAGAATTGAGGGTGAAGTTCTCATTTATAAGATTTTATTTCTGTAGTGGCTTTTCAATCCAGGACATATGTACGTAATATGACTGTCTTGCTGGAGAGCAAAAGGTCCTTAAGTGTTTGGGGCAAGAGAGATTTGCTTTGAATGAGCAATAACAAAAGGACAGGTCACAAAATTCCACCAGCTTTATTCTTTGGTGCCTGGTCTCTTCATCCCTTTCATCTCCTGGTTATTTTATCTTATAGTGAGACTGTAATTAATCACAACTTTTGTTAGATATTAGAAACTTAATATGTCTAGGTTACATTGAATGCAGTGGTGCGAGGCTCTCTGGGAAGTCTTCGTTTTCATTTCTAATCTGAATTATAACTGAATACTGTAAGTATCCTTTCATGGAATTCCTGTGTTTTCTTCCTGCTGTTGTTGATTAGACTAGTTCATGCTAAAAAAATTATTTTGGTAAGTTGTCTCAAGCTGCCTGAGGATATGGTTTGGTCAGTCAAGCAGCTGAAGGGCTGATCCTAGTCCTTGTGAACAATCCCTCAGTCTGTGCTTGTTTATTGCATTTCTTGTCTTCCTGCTAACCACTTAAGGCCTGATCAGCTTGGTAAAGATCTTCTAGATGTGACAAAGATGAATGCAGGATTTTCTGTGGTCCCATTATCAAATAACTAAACTGTGTGCTGAAGCAGTACACATTTAACTATGTCAGTCAAAATGCAGCTAAGGCATTTCAAACTCACCTAAAAAAAACCCAAACAACTAATGGTTCTTTTTTTGCCCTTTAAGAGTTTTTGAGCATGTGAAAGTAGGAAGGAAAAACTGACTTTAATATTGAATGGGTTATATAATTAGGAAAACATTTCTATGACAGAACTGATTGTATGCAGTGACACATGTTTGGAGCTATTAGCAAAATTTCTTTTCTTCTTGTATTTTTCCAATACAAATTATAGGTAAAATGAATCCTGAAAAGGTTTCTGAAAAGGTTAGCCAACTTACTGAGTGTCCTTATTTAAGAGAAGTAGACGCGCTTGAAACGAGACTGGTCCGTAGCTTGAATGAGTGAATGTGTGAAGAACAGAGTATCTTGTCCCATCTTTCTTGTGGAAGTTGTTTTAATTTCCTTTGAGGAAGATCAGAGGGGTTGATTGTACCCCAGAGAGCAAAGACTGCTTGTCCCAAATACTACCTGAGAGCAAACAAGAGAAGTCAAAGGGGAAGACCAATTTGGAAGGAGCAGGTAACCATTCTCCAGAGTTTTGGAAAGAGTAAGTGTTACTCTGGAATTTGATAATATTATTGATGATTACTCTGGGGTTTTCTCTCCATTTTGTGCATTGGAAGATAATCGTTTTCATGGCTCTGAAAAGAACTTCTGAGCTTGACTAAGGCTCACCACCATTTCACCCCCATGACAGACCAGGTATACATTTGCTATAAGGTAGATGACTATTGTGTTAGGAGAGGGCATGTCTCTTTTTAATGGTAAAGATGAGAGAAAATCTGAATTGATAAAATTTGAGACCTGGGAACTTTGTTAGGTAACACTCACAAACACTCTTAGCAGATAAGATGGGTATGGCTGTATGGCCTTTTTTTTTTTTTTTTTTTTAAATTTTAAATTGGACTGGGTTTATCTGATCTTTAACTGAAGATGCTGGTTGTAAAACAGTCTATCCTAGCTATTAAAGCAGCTTAAATTAGAATAGTAGTAGTAAAGTAGTAAATTTAAAAGAATGTTAAAAGGTATTGATTATATAGTAGCCTTTAGATCAGCACAATCAGCCACAAGTACACAGAAATGAAAAATTCCATTTGCTTCTGAAACATTCATGGCAGTACCAATATTTGAAATGAATGAAATGGAGTAGTAGGCTTTTCATAATATAACTACTATAATTACAAGAAATTTCAATGTTCCCCACTATTGTGCTTCCACAAGGAACACTAGGCTGATAATTTTATGAAGTAAAACATTAGTTTTCAGTCTTAAAATGACACTAAAGAAGAAAGTGACCATTTGTAGAACACCAGAGCTGAAACAATTTCAAATTTGTTTAGTGTTGACTGTATTACTTGCTTATGAATAGTAAGTAGCAGTAAACCGCTGCTGCATTGACAGTATAAGAGATTTATACCACAAATTGTTGGTGTTTGAAGACAAAGAAGAGCACTTAGATCTAAGCAAAATAATATTTTGGTTACGGTTAGCAAAGAACAGTGTTCAAAGTAGCGTAAGCTTGTTGAGAAGTAGGTGGAAATGCCTTAGTTTACAAATTCCTAGGGGTTCAAGCATGAATACTTTCTTCCTGTAGTACTGTTAGATAACTCTGGGAGATGACTTTGGCTCTGTCCAAGTGATGGTTCTTCCACAGCTCCTGCTGCATCCTGATGTGAAATAGTTTCTTTAAGCTGTGACTGGTAAAGTTAGAAAGTCATATGTACATGTTCACTTAGTGCAGAGGGGCTATTTTCTTCTATTTACACTGCCATTATTACCTGAAAGTCAGTTTGGGTTGATGTAATTGAGAAAACATTTGGTCCTTGTTCAGGATAGCGGGAGAGTTAATGAGGTTATGTGGAGTTGAAAGCCAGAGTGTTAATGTCTATATATTTGAGCAATTTATCCCTGAAGAAGCACCATCTCTCTTTTTGCCCTAAGAAACAAAGAGGCTTGAAGAAACCATATGAGATCTATTGGCTGTTTTAGCTAATTATGAAGAAACCTAAGATTTAAGCTGGTGTTTTCTCAGGAAATCAGCAAAATCTTTTGTGTGTCTTGGCTTTGATAGAATTATTTAATGTCAGCAACATATTACAGTGCAGTAAATATTTTATGCTTCACAGAGAAATAAATGTATTGTAACTTGTCACATACATACTAACTCTGCATGACCTCTTTGTCAGACTTTATACTTGCATAAAAAATAAACTACTTAACAGATGCTCTATTGCTAATCTTTGGGGTTTATTGCTTCTACACATTTTTATGAAAACATTAATTTTCCAAAAGTATTCTTCCTGGAGTATTCTGAAGTATCTTCAGAAATTAGCAGTTATCAGTCTAACACATTGCACCTCCTGGAAACCTGATCTACAGCCCTATTTCACTTTGTTTTATTTGAGGAGTCTTTTTGGTTTGCGTGGACTATACATGTACTTCTAGGAATCTGTAAAATAACTGGCATATAACTTAGACGTGCATACTGGGACTGATAATACTGTACTCTTTATTTAGTGTATATTAGTGTTGTGAACACATTATAGAAGATTGCTCTTCTAAAATTATAGTGGATTAGGCCAGTCCATTACTTAAGAAATGCTTTTTACAATTCTAATTTTGAGGCATTGGCTTCTTTAATTGTAGCGTTTGTAGGAGACCATTATTATTATGAAATTACAAAAATTAGTTTTGGCATAATAAGAGTGTATTTCATAATCCATATGTTAAACTGGTTTATGCAAAAAACTTCATTATGCTGGAATTGGGATTGTATCTTTACCTGTAGGGACAGATTTGAAAGTTACACAATAGATCAGAAGGTTATGTTCCACATGAATGTCTGCATATAGCAAATCCTGAATTTATTTTGTTCTAACAGCACGTGTGTGATCTTGAATGCCTTTGTAACAGGAAACTTAAAAGTCATGCTGTCAAGATTGTAAAATCCAAATTTTATTTTGTCTCATTTTTCTCTACTCACATTTCTTGGAAATTTATCTGTTGTCAACCCAGATGTATCCTGTTCTCCTTCTTCTTTCTTTAGCTATTATTTCTAAAAAGAAAGCAAAATGAGAGGCTTTGTGGATAGAAACGTGAATGGCGAGCTTGTGATTCAGTGAGAGACTGGACTCCTAAAGCTCAGCAGATATAGTCAGGTGTTGGGGTTTTTCTCCTTCTTGTTGACTCTTATTCTTCTGCTAAGAGTAAATTACAATTTTTTTTTTTTTAATCAATTATACCTTCAGTTACATGATATGTGAAGCTTGATATAATGAGCATATGAACCCCTTTTTTGATTTATTTAGACACTGTATTTTTTGAGGAAAGAGCTAGCTCTACCACTGTGTCCTGTGTAGGATAAGAACCCGGTCAGTGTTAAAGTAATAGTGGCTTTTTCTCACTGTCCTCCCTGGCTTTCTTCCAGTTTGCCAAAGATGCAGTAAGTAGATCTTGTTGTGATTTATATCCTCTGTTTTGACCCATTAAATCCAGGCCAGACCTGACAGTCCTCACAGTTTTAAACTGTGAACTTCACAGCCATACTAGAGTGGAAGACCATACCAGCCCCTATCTGGCTATCAGAGGTATTACCGAGCAGATGTTGGGGACTTTCATGGGTGCAAAAATTAATAAAGGCAGAACTTTTCTGACACCTCAGCAAAAATTCTGAAAAAGTCCTGTCAGAAGCCTTTGGTGTTTCTTTTGTTACAATGTATTTTTCAGAAAAGCTGTAAGGGTAGTAAGGGTTTAAATCCTACGATCCACTCTCCACTATAGAATTTTCCTGCAGCTGACTGCCTGTTGTCTTCTTCTAGTAGCTATAGCTAAAATTAAGAATAGTCTGTTTCTGTAAAAGAACTCTAAATTATTTCTATTGCCTCTGCATTTCTTTTTGTTTTGTTTTTTAAACAGTAAATGTAAGAAAATGATAGGTAACTTGGGACTTGAAATAGATATTTTCAGGAAAAAGTATGTGTTTGTTACTGTTTTGCTCAATAGTTATTTCTGGTGTCCACTAGAGCAAAAGTGGCTTTATATGACTACAAGAAAGAGAGAGAAAGGAATACTTTATTAGCTCATTGTAGAGGATTGCTGTGAGAGTACATGCCTACATGGGCACATGCTTAAGCCTTGTGTCTACCCTGCATCGTTAAGGTATGGTATTAAACCTCTCAGGAGCATAGGCTGTCTGGCTATATAGGCTTAACCTGGGAAAAGCCTAGTACCTTTAAAAAAAAAAAAAGTTATGTTTAAAATCTGTGAATCAGTATGGTTTCATTCTATATCGTAAACCCTCTAGCTGAGCTAAAATTTACCTTGTGTGAGCTTTGTGAATGCAAGTAGAGACTGGCTTTGCAGTTTGAAAATTTCAGAGCAAATTGGAGTGCCTGTTTCTATAATTTCCTGGTTTGATTTAACACCACAATGTTAAGAGTTTTGAAAATGTCCTTGTCTTACAACTGAGAATTCTCCTCATTCTTCCTGCAAAAACCCTCAGTATTATATACTCATTTTCCTCACCCTTTCCCCCATGTTATGTCCTTGACACTGCCCCGGCGGTGCAGGGCGTGGCGAAAGGATCTTCTGTCCCTTCCAGTTCAGGTACTCTCTCAGGATAATAAAGACTTTCTTTTCATATTGGTAGTGGAGAGGAAAACTTGTTCCTATACTTGATGTCATCTGTCTTTTGTTAGGGATTATGGTAAAATACCAGTTTTCTGGGCTTTTCCATTATTGAGGAAGGAGGTGTTTCCATGAGTAGAAAGCTGTTGCAAGCTGTTGAAGAGTGACTTACAAGATGAGAAATGCATAACTGATGGTTTGGCACAAATGCAGGTTTAAGATTTACATTGGATCTGGCAGTGTTTGTCTAGATGAAGTCTCTGATGCTAGAGGTTCCTCATAGCACAGAAAAAAAGTTAAAAGTTAACAGTTAAAAGAAAACTTCTGGATAAATTATGTGAAATTTATAGAATCAATAGAATTTATACCAAAAGTATAATCCAAAATTAAAACCATTTCTTTTTACCTTTGAACCTGTGTACTTGTGAACTAAATACATAAATAGAAATACCCTGTCATAGTTGATTAAAACAATTGCAAGAAATTCACACCAGATTGAAAGATGTGTTTTGCTAATTACCAATAGTATCATATAAAACTTGTATTTCACCGCCATTAGATATTCATATATTTGTTGTATGATACTACCTGACCAAATGGATGTTTCAAATGAATAGAATAGATACTCAGTGATGACCCACATAGTGTTAAGTCTGTCTGCGAGCACGTTCTGGCCTTCATGATTGTTTATGCATGTCAGTTATTCTGTTGTTCCATTAAACTCAGATGCAAGTAAAGCTTAAAAGCCGCCCTGTCCAAGTGTTTCTTGTTTGGGGGTCTTATTCCGTGTATCCTATGGTGACAGTTCTTCCAGCATGTCAGAAGGCCTATGAAAACAAGATAGGTACCATTTCAGTGTAGGAGCAACACATTAAACTGTGTCAATTAAACTTAAACCTGGAAGTAAGAGGGTAACAGTGTAGAAGTGGTTGTGAAAGAAAATAGTCTCAGACAAATGGTCCCAAAAAACAATGCTTAAAACTATGTGCTCTTACATGAAAATTTCTTAGAAGTAGGCCTGACTGTGAAATCAACTTCCACCTCAGATTTTAAACATTGTAAGATTAATGGGTTATTTTCCTTTTTTGCTGTTGTTTTTATTCCTTCATTGTAATGTGATTCAAGATGAACGATAAGTAAAAATTTCCATAAACTTTATTTTCTAATGAGTAAGTATGTCCGTAGCCATGCATCTTTACTACATTTTCAGCATCCAGAAATTGTCAGGGGTATTTTTAAAGCTGGTTTGCCAACATACTGAGACATTGGAGGCTTGGTGTTTTTTGGAGTTCTGGCATACTCTTGTTTTTTGGCAAGTAATGTTCAGGTGTAACTGGGATGAGGGGGAGGGATAGGGACATGGACATTCCTAGCAGCAATGGAATGGTGACGCTGTGTCTCAGAGCTTCTTCCCAGCATGTCGATTGTGCAGCAAACTAGTGAATGATTTATTGGGGCAACATTCATGCACCTTTGCAATCTGCCATTATGCTTTATTAATGTTTCTGCAGCAGCCTATTGTTAGATTCGTGATCAATGTTTTCTCCCCAAAGGTTTGCATGCAACCAAATTACGATTTGTTGCCGTAGTCCTCCGTTAGATCTCCATTCTCTCAGAGAAGCAGGGTCTCTTTCTTCCCTTTTCTTTCCATGGCATTAATTTGGTGCCTAGGAAAAGGACATGCTTTAATGCAGTCCTTTGTGGTGGTTCAATATGCCTCCCCCTCTCCTGCTGTGACATATTCTCTCTCTCCTAGAACTGCAATTCTGACATACCCATACATGGAGCATGAAAGGTTTTCTAAAATGCTGCCTCCTGTGCATCAGCAAAGAGTCTGTCAGGATCTGCTCTGTGGTAATAGCAGGGGGATTCTTAAAGGTGAAAAAGGCGATGTGAGATTTTGAAAAATGAGGCCACTTGCTTAGATGCTTGGCTCGCTCTAGTTTCAAGGACAGTTGGACATATCGAGATTTGTCATTGGCTTCAAAAAACAAAGGTGGTGGAATTGGGCCTTGTCTGCAAAGTGGCTGAAGATAAGCCTGATGACTCTCTTATGTTAATTTTTTGTGTATAGGGATTTTTAGTTGTTTTGCATATTGATGAAAAAATAGTTAAACTGGTAGTTCTCGCTGAAAAAAAGGAGCTAAAAATGAATCTGAAACTTTTGTGCAAGCTACACTTATGCAGATCACGATGACATTCTCAGGTAGCCTGCTTGGACAGCTTTGGTTGGAAGGGGACTCAGCTGATGCATCCCACTGCTCATAAACATTTCTTTTTCTTTTTTCTTTTTTTTTTTTTTTAAATCAATGAACACTGACATGCAACTAGCTGATTTGACATTTTAGGCATCTTCAAAAAGAGCTGATGACTTAAAGTAGGTCTTTTACTACTTAAAGATTCACTTTTGCTCATTTTTTGCTAAGGCAGTATGTGGCTTATGTAGTTTGCTTTATTACACCCACTCTGTCCACTGAATTTGCTGTTTTTCTTTACTATTTATAAGTAACAATCAATAAAATATTAATAAATGAGATCTTTTGATTTACTCTACAGTGCATATAGATGGTATTATAAAATCATCCCAGTTCACTTTTTTTCTAGTCTGTCTCAGTGCTGTTTAGCTCATTAGTACTTTAATTCATGCAGATCAGGTTAGTCTCCACTGAAAAACAACAATTCCTGAATCGGAAGCCCCATGTTATCTTTGATTCAGTCTCCTTGAACTACAGTAGATGCTGTGGCTTGGGAAACGAGGGGTATGAATCAGTACAGTAAACTGGGGGGTGAAAAGGGATGTTTTTTTCACAGGAAAAGAAAGAAATGTTTCCATATAAAAATAATTACGAGGGCTTTTATACAGGACCCTATTAGATGCAACCCTGATGTGCTATGTACACAGCAGAGAATCTGCATAAAATATGGTATTTTTTTTAATGCCAGAAAACACTTTTTGTATCTAAGCCACATCAATAACAGAACATTTCCAGTGGTTTCCTTTATAATTGGGCTGATGTAATTTACAATTCACACTTGTAATCTGTTGGCAATATTGTCCAATAATGTTTTTCTTTGGCCACTCCAGCACTAAATTCTAAAACAAATCTCTCTAACAACATTATGCTAAAGGGGCACATACATATTTTCTCTTAAAAGTACCGCATGATTCATGCACCATGTATTGCTATTTCCCTGCTGTAGTGTCTCAAAGGAAATGTTTTAATCTTATAAACAAAACCATAAAAAAATAATTTGCACGCTAGTCGGTCCGTCTGTCACTGGCATTTATCTTTTGTTGATAAGGCAGAACTGGAGGTATAGGCTGACAGTTGTAAAATTATGCATTTTCAGTGCATCTTTTTTTTTTTTTTAATAGTATACAGTAGCTACTGGTTTATACATGCACTGTGTAAGGGCTAGAGGTAGGTATAACTTCTGACCAACTCACTTGGGATAATAACCTAGGCAAATATTCTCATATTTATTCTTTTCTTGATGCCAGCTTGCAAACATTTCTTGTCCATTACCTTTAGCTCCCTGTAGTCATATGGAGTTAGAGGTCTTACAAAACTGAGTTTGCTGAGGTTGGGGAGAAGGAATGTTAGTTGAAATTTGGTCCTGATATCTTTATCTTAAACATCAGATCCATATTTCTTATATATGTGCTTTGATTACTTGTTCCTGTGCTATAGAATTAATAATATTTGTGGAAGAAGAAAATACTATCTTTTTGTATGAGAATATGGTTGTTAATAAAGACCTGAAAGTTCTCTAGCTCAAGTCGGGGTACGCTCCCCCCCACCCCCCCCAATAGAATTTGTCTCTGACTTCATCGCAAATGAGATACTACAGCCAAACCAGTACCAGTGAATGGGGGTTTTGCTGCAGAAAAGAATGGAAATGGGATTCGGTTCATAATCCAGTTGCTGTGCCTTTTTTCATAATGAACTTTCCCTGTAAACGAATGGATGAACAAACCGATGTTTAATGCATTCCTTTATCTGGTATGGATGTAATTAGTTTTTGGAAATGTGGTACTTTGGAGACCTGTGCAACTTCAGTATATGATTCATAGTAAAAGAGATAAATGCATTAAAATTTGTTGGGAAACTTTATTCATTTTTATTGAATTTTACCTATTTGTACGAGTGATTGCATGAAGACTTGGTATAATGTGGGGAATAGTCTAGTGACTTCAATTAAATTATACCTCATATTTTATTTTCTCTTTGAAACTACCTTTTACATGCAAAAGAATTCATTTTTGTTTACATTCTTTCTTTAACCCCAGTTTTACCAGTTTCAACTTTGTTACTGTAAAAATCAGTTTCAACACTGGCTTCCTGGTCAGGTCAAATATCTGTTTGCCTGATCTTGCAGTATTGACCAACCTACTCTTCCTTACTGTGAGGAGTAAACATATTTCTGGAGTTATCAATGAGGAATTTGAAAGATTGCTTTAGGGTTTTCAAGTCACTATTTTTAAGAAGATAAATATGCCAAGAAAAAAGAATTAGTTGAAAACTGAATAGTTGAACTGCTGGGTATTGTGATATTGCACTGTAATTATCAGGAAGGTGTTGGCTATTGCCTTTTCAGATGTCTTTTGCTAAGGTCAAGACCACAGATGAATCCACAGAATATGCTGAAGTCAAAAGAAAATAGATTTAACTGTAATCAACCTGTTCATTATTCTTCATTTTAACATACGTGAATAAATGCAACAGTGACAGCCTACTCTTAAAGCAAGTCCCACAACAGAAATGTAACTGAAGTAGAGGGAATATCAGAGTTCCTTGATGTGAGCGTGAGCAGCTGGTATCAGAATCATGGAAGAGTTTGTGTTGGAAGGGGCATTTAAAGGTCATCTAGTCCAATCCCTCTGAAAGGAGCAGGGACATTTTCAACTAGAGCAGGTTGCTCAGAGCCCCGTCCAACCTGACCTTGAATGTTTCCAGGGATGGGGCATCTACCACCTCTCTGGGCAACCTGTGCCAGTGTTTCACCACCCTCGTTGTAAGAAATTTCTTCCTTAGATCTAGTCTGAATCTCCCCTTTTTTAGTTTAAAACCATTCCCCCTTGTCACAACAGGCCCTACTAAAAAGCCTGCCCCCATCTTTCTTACAAGCCCCTTTTAAG
>NW_009200002.1:1061-35593 GCF_000690835.1 Fulmarus glacialis | reverse complement strand
TTTGGGATTTGAGATTTCCTAAGGACAACGAAGACTGGGAAATAATAGAAAAAAAAAAGCCATTTGCAAAATGGCACCCCCTCAATCTACAATATCAAGCTCTGTTAGCGGAACAAGAAGACAATTATTCTGAAGTAAGTGTAATTTTAAATCCTGCTTCTTTAATGGCAAATGAAAAAGAGAATAGTCCTAATCATGATTGTTTACAAGTTATTGAACAGGTATATGCCAGCAGGCCAGACCTGAAAGATGTCCCTCTCCAGACTCCGGATGAAAAATTATTTACAGATGGAAGCAGCTTTGTTGTGAAAGAAGCAAGGAGGGCCGGCGATCGAGAAGTAAAAGCATTGCCTCCAAATACATCTGCCCAGAAAGCAGAAATCATAGCCTGACAAGAGCTTTAAATTTGGCTAAAGGTAAAAGAGTTAATATTTATACAGACTCTAAATATGCTTTTGGAGTTGTTTATGCCCATGGAGCGATATGGAAAGAGCGAGGACTTTTGACTTTGGTCCACCTATGAAGTATGGAGCAGAGATTTTAAATTTATTAGAAACCGTACAAAAACCTAAAAAGGTTGCAGTAATTCATTGTAAAGTACATCAAAAGAGAAATTTAAAATATGTATGAGAAGCATGGATATAAACAGAAAGGTGATTAGACCAGGTGTGCTTGATTTGTGGCAAGTCCACCGAGCACCCAGGCCTGAATAAAACAATCTCTCTCCTGAGCGTGTGGAATTGGTTACTTGCACGCTGGGCACAAATCCGCTTTTTGGACAACAATGCAACAGGCTTAATAAAAAGGCCAGTGACTTTGGGAAAATTTGGTTAATGCCCAAGCTTGTCAAAAAGGCAAAGTAAGAGTAAACAGGCTATGGATATTTCTCATTCGGGCTTTTGGAGAGTGTCAGGGTCTGTCGTTATCTCCAGCTAAAGCCCTCTGATGGGGTGAGGAAACAGGAGCATGAATGGAGAAAAAGGAGAGTATGGAAATCTCAGACCCCATTCAGACCCAGGACCTCCCTCTCCGGGATGCTCTGCCATATGCAAACGTTTTAATGTCCCGGCCATTAAGACAGACATTTAGAATTTCAGCAAGACTCCTAGAAACCACACAGACCTTGTAAATGTGCACGCACATGAACGACTCGCAGTCCTGCGGTGCACCTGCACACTGTGGTGAGCTCTCGGCTCCAGCAGCATTTGGGGAAGGTTTGAGTTTAGCTGCCAGTAAAGTCCCACATCCCCAGTTTGCCCAGTGAGCATCTCTCATCCCTTTCCTTTGCAAAGGCCCTTGGGCCAGCGGCAGGATCTTTTCAATACTGGCTTTGGAAAAAGCATCTCAACCCGTCTTTAAAGAGCCATCAGACTTAGGCTGGGGCCAAACTTACCATTTCTGCTTTCCCCTTTGGAGAAAGCCACTGGGACACTTCCACCTCTCAGCTCCAGCCATCTCCTGGTGCAAAGTGACCTCTACAGACCGTTTCGTGCATCTCCCCTCGCAGCCAGAAGCGAGATTCCCGCAGGCTGGGGGGGATCCACCGCCCTCCCGTGGCAGACTCCAAACAGGTTTCTGTCTTTGACTTCCATCCGTGTACAAGAAACAGCTGGATTTGCTGTAACAATAACACCACCAGCATTTTTGAATCAGCCAATAATTTCTATCACAGGTTCATACAGGTAGGAAAGTAATCTAGAGCCTCTGGGTTGCTGGTGACCTGCAGGATTGCAGAAAGAGCAGAAGCTCTCACTGCCTAAAAATTAACATCAGGGAAATAAAAGGAAGATGACAGTCAGTGTCTTTCCAAAAGTGACATACCGTCCTTTTCGCCCCCTCATGTGAGTATTTGGCTCACAGATTGAAAAAACACGTTATCAAGTAAGATAAAAACATGCTATTCCAGGTGAGAGGAGCATGGGGAGATATGAGAGAGATATGAGAGAGACGGGAACAAAAGTTGCTTGGGTAAACACCCAGCACCAGGAAGGCCCTGGTCCTGCACAACGCATTCCCTTGCCTTGCTATTGCCTCCTCCAAATCGGCAGGAATCTGCAGGAGTTGGGTGCAGAACAGGAGAATTCCCAAAGGAATTGCAGTGCTGGAAAATCAGCCTAGTGCAGTGTTCACTTTATACATCCCAGGAAACATAAAGAAAATGGAGTCCCAACAAAACCAGTTGGCCTGGCAAGCAGAGATGGGCTAACCCATGTGCTCAATGAAATACGTCCGTGACCAGATGGATGGGGTTTGGAAAAAGTACACTTGCTCCAAGTCCTGGGACTGCAGCCAGTAGATGGCATTCATATGCTATCATATGCATACGTATGCCATCATATGCTATCAGGCTTAAACTGCCTTGGAAAACACGAGAAGAGCATTTTTCATATAAAAATGAAAGTAAAAGACAAATATTCACCTTAGCTGGAGATGACCCTGCGGACTTTGATAATTAACTTTGGAGCCATCAAGCATTACAGACTTCTTGGCATGTCCTTCTGTCCCCATGGATCTTCTCTCTGCTTCTAATATAGAAATATATAATATATATAAAGAAATATAATGCATC
The DNA here is from genome assembly GCF_000690835.1 of Fulmarus glacialis. Lineage (NCBI taxonomy): Eukaryota > Metazoa > Chordata > Aves > Procellariiformes > Procellariidae > Fulmarus > Fulmarus glacialis. The sequence goes on along the minus strand of NW_009200002.1, from coordinate 33,024 downwards.
CCTAAAGCATCCATAAGTATCCTGTGTATCCTGGACCAAAGGGATGCCCAAAACGTAAGATGTGAGCAAGGGATACCCCACCATCCCTCTGAGGTCTGACCCAGGATCTACCAGGCTGACCACACACATGGCTAGGAGCTGCTGGCATCTGGCTAGCACTGACGTGTGTCACTTTCTTTATGGTGGCATCCACTTGATTGAGGAAATACTGTCCTCAGCACCTCGTCCAGCAGGAGCCACTCATCCTAAGAGAACAGCAATGTCCGCATGGAGCTACGCCACTTGTGTTTGTAAGGGCTGGAAACCAAAGGTCCCTGTTGCCAACACATGGGACATGTGACCACCCAGCAGGGACACGCGGTTACAGGAGAATGATGGAACGGGTAAAGTAATGGGAGAGGCATGGTGTGTCCTAGGTGGGCAGCCAGGGAGTGTGCCAGAGCAGGGCCTTGTGAGACTGTGACTTTACCTGCAGCACAGCACATCAGACCTTCTCCTGAGCCTGCAGACCTCAGCCAGCGCCGCTGGAGAGCCCCAGCACCATGCTGAGACTGCATGAGAGGGCTGCATGAGAGCCAGCACCAAGACAGGGCTCCTCTTCTTACCGTAACAGAAAAAGAGGTGCAATAGGTCGACTCCTGCTTTCACCACGCAGCACTCCTCCATCTACCCATACCCTGATCTCCAGATCACCACAGCTCCTCTGTCCACTGAACAGCCCTGAAAAAAAATCACATGCATCGTTACCAGGTGGTAACAAGGAAAATCCCAGGGCAGCAGGCACAGGCAGACTTCACAGTCCTGCTCTATCAGTTGATACAATAAAAGAGATGTCCTCTCTCAGACCATTTCTGCTAAGACTCAGAAGACAAACCATTACACTTCCTTCACTGGGGCGCCACTTCTAAGGTTAGAGCTACCTCCATCTTTGTACAGCACCAAGCACATTGGCTGCATGATGCAAACATGGGGGGGATTTTCGACAGCAGACATCATCAAACTAACCCTGCCTCCACCAGCAGCTGGGCTGAGGCTTTGGCCCGAGCTGGAGGGAAGGCAGTTTGCTGAAGCCCAGGAACCAGAAGGCAGAGATGTGAGCCCAAGTCTGGAGCAGGTGAAAATCACTGCTTCTTCATTCACTTTTAGATTTGCAAACATCTCGGGCTCTAATGCGGTTACAGACATCCTGGAACCAAGGACCAGGAGTTGATCCCCCAGCACAAGGAGGACCGTCTGTCGGGTCTGTCTGTACAGCCCCTGGCACCAGAAGCAAGACCAGTGCCTGACGTTTAGGTACAAATGAGCTTTGCATGTGCAAGGCAAGATGGACCATTAAATCCTGCATCCTACCACAGGCTGAAGCCACCTTTTACTTTCTCAGTGCATTAAAAAGCCCTCTCCTTCCCACCCACCCCTCCCCAGCCCCCACGCCTCCTCTAGGACCAGATCCTGCTGGATGATGGGCATCCCTCGCTCCCACTGAAAGCAGCAAGGAATTGGTGTGCTCAGCCCCTGGCAGCATCATTCATCCGGAGGAAGAGTGTAGGGAGATATTTGGTACCTCGCAGCCAATTGGAGGAGAGGTGACACTGAAAGGGGGGTGCTTTCAGCTCCTCTCTCCACCCATCCTCCATAACACCCCCCTCCCTGTCACCACCGCCACCGCCATCCTCCTCACACAAAAAAACAGTGCAATTAGCTGATTTAAGAGAGCTGAGGTTTAGCCAGCTGCAAGCAGAAAATAATAATAAAATACCTTGGAGGAGAGGGAGGCAGCAGAGGGAGCAGCAGCCATGGAAGAATACAAATAACTGCCCTCAATTCCTCCCCCCCCCCCAACAAAATCCAAATCACAAAGCAACGACTGCTGTGAGAAAGGCCGACCTAGATGCATCCCTATACTCCTCCGCTGAGAAAGCACACATCTGCATCCGGATCCAGGCGCTGGAGCTCCTGAGCAGCCCCTCTCCATCGGGAGGAATGCCTAGCTGGGATACAGGCAGGATCTTCTTTGTTCCTCGTTAGCCACAACCATCGGTGAGTACAGCATCATCTGGGCTTCCATACTGCTGGGCAATGTTTGATATTAAGAAACATCAGACTCCAGCCTGGGATTTGCTTCGATATTTTTCCTTTCTCTTCCTCCCTCCATGATGCCTTCAGGGTTAGCAGAAAGTGGATGACAGCAGTGGGGAGAAGGGAGGGAAGGTGGGGTCCCTCTGAGCCCCAAGGTATCTCCTTTTTTTTTAGGGAAATCAAAAATGGAGACATGTGTGACCATGTCATGGGCATTGCATGCAGCTAGGTGTAGGGGGAAGGACAAAATACATAATGTGCGTGCCGGGAGGACAGGCTGAGAGACACCAGGCAGGGAGAGAGCCCTAAAATGCTCACAGCCAGCCTTTTGCTCCGATTCCTATCTCTGCCAGCACCTGTAATAAAGACGGATGCTGGATTTACTTAGACCTCTACATAGCTTCATTCCTTTAAAGCAGATACACACAGACAGATTTATCTCCCTCCAGATCATCACCAGTGACACCCTCTGTAAATACAAGCCTCCAAAGGAAGCAGAAAAAGCCCTGGCTCTCTAGAAAAACCTTATGGGTCAAACTCTGCTAGATGCTGAATTCCCTGACACCAGGGGACAGACAGAGTAGCCCCATCCACTTGGGAAATCACCTGAGGTCCCTTATCCTAAAAAAAAAAAAAAAGGTTACTATCCAGCCAGTGCCTGGGTACATTTATAGTGCAAAGGCTATGCTCAGGAAGAACATTCAAAACTGTCCTGCAGTGGATGGGTTAACGCATGTGCCCAACATACAAGCTGATTTCACTTGAACATGTTCTATATAAGATAAGGCCTGACCTTGTCCTCTCCAGGCTCAGGTGCTATTAAGCTCAGCTGCAGCAGCATCCAGCTGAGAGCAGCGTATCTGCTCTCTCTGACCAGAGCTGGTCCTGCAACGACTGGTCCTGAGCCCTCAGCTGGAATTTGTTAGGAGTTGCAGGTGCAGTCCCTGGGAAATAAGTACAAAGGTCTGATTTTTGCTGGCTGGCAGTGTAGGAATCTTCTAGTGAAAGCAAAAATATATATGGTCCTAAGGGCTCCTCGCACTGCTGGGGTGTTAGTGTGAGTGAAAACAAGGCTTGCTGGATTTGGACTTCCCTTGTTCATACCAGTGCAGGAGAAAGCCCAGACTGGGAAAAGCACACCCACCTTGTCTCCATTTGAGGTGCTCCATTTTTTTGGCATCTGCTTTGATTTACTTGGGAGCAAGGCAGAGATGTGAATTCTTCAGGAGTGTGGAAGGACATTCAACATCCCTGTGAAGGCCTCCTCGCCCTCCTCCGTTTCTCTCTGGGTGCGGGGACAAGCATGGGGATGGAGCACAGACCAGGCAGCAGTAGTCAGGAATTTCTCTGCAAAACCAAAGCCATTAACTTCTGCCCAGGCCAGCAAAATGGAAACTAGTGCTACTGCCAAACCAACCTGAAACCAGCCTGGGAGGAGCTATTTCTTCTCTTCCCTTTCAGCCACATTTTATTTCCCTCAGCAGAGGTGCTTTTTAATGTTGAGATTAGCATTGGAAGAGAAGTAGCCAGGGAAAATGGGTGGGCATCAGCCCAGACAGCGTTGATCCTCAGGGAGTAGAGCCAAGGTCACAACAGAGCAGAGATATACCTGTTGCTTTGATCCAGGGCCAACCTCACCTCCTCTTTCTTGTCCAAAGCATGTCAAGTAGCCGCAAACCTCCATGTCCTTGCCTTGTTCCTTTTGCAAAACAAGGAACTATTGTGCTGCTTCTCTGTGGAGTATGGTATCGGCGTACCTGCTCTGAATGGTTCAGATTAAATGCTCGCCGGTAGTGATGTTCAATGCCAACCTCTCTGCCTTCCACCTTCCAGCCTGCACCCTTCCTCGAGGGAACCACTGTGCAGCCTGACCCTCTCCGAGCACGATGGGAACCACAGAAGCCACTTTGCGGATGGAGAATGTGGATGTGAAGGAGGAGTGGCAAGACGAGGACTTCCCCAGGTTTGTTCCCTGCAAAAAAGCCAGGGAGAATTTTATTTCTTCCTATAAGGAACCAGCAGGGCATGGAGCATGCAGGTCCCTCCCACCAGCCCCTGAGGCAACAGGAGTCTTAACTCCAACAGGGCAATTCTGGCCAGAGAACAGAGTTTTTGTAGCAAGGCTGCTCTGAATGCTGAAAAAATTTTGGGAGGCTTCTGGTAACCCTCTGTGAACATGCCAAAGAGAGGGTAAGGAGCCGGGTGCAGAGGACAGAGAGATTAGCATGGATGGATGCATGCATATAGGGATGGATGCATGCATATAGGGATGGATGCATGCATATAGGGATGGACGGATGCATATAGGGATGGACGGATGCATATAGGGATGGACGGATGCATATAGGGATGGACGGATGGATGGACTCCTTCCCAGCCTCTGAATCAAGCAGTGTCTCCCCAAACAGCAATGCTGCTTTGCCAGGAATTTGCCACAGGAAGCAGAATCATTGGGATGCAATGACCGCTGGCACTGACATGCAGCATTCAAATGGTTGCAAACCCTGTAAGAAATTATGTGTGCGTGACAGAAGGTGTGAAAGTGGCAGCTTTCACCTTCACAGACACTTTATTAACTGCACAGAGTGCCAAAAATAATCCCTGTAAGCTCAGTGTGCACTGAACTCCCTGCAGCCACCCAAAGGGGGCACCCACCCTCATCCCCGCCCCAGCGTTGCCCCACACATCCAGCACCAAAGCCCATGGCTCAACAGCAGCTCGCTGGGGCACACACAGCACGGCCAACACCAAGCCTTGCTGCAGCTGGGGTCTGGGACGCTGAGGGGCTTTTCAGGACTGTCTCACCCTCTGCCAGCTGCAGCTGAATTCCCCGGTGCAGCCCACAGAGACCCTGTATTTGCAGACAGTGGCACAGTGTGCTGTGCGGGTGGGCATGCACAGCCCCTGCCGTGCTAGAAAGAGTCTCCTGTTTCCCTTGGCATCAGCAGATGAGCTTAGCTCTGTGTACCCCGGGTCCAGCTGCGTCACTAATCTAAGCACCTCTGTCTGCCAGCCCAGCACCCGGCTCACAGGACACGGCCTGTCCTTCCGCTGGCCCCAGAGGTGGGGTTTCAAGGATGGATTTTTCTTTCCTCTAAGAGCAGAGCTGGGCAGAGCTTTGGGCTGATGGACCTCTGCCAACCTAAGGCTCCCCCAGAGCACTGTGCTGACAAGCTTTTAATTGAGTAGAAAGGAAAGCGGGGTATAGAAAGGAAAGCGGGGTATAGAAAGGAAAGCGGGGTATAGAAAGGAAAGCGGGGTATAGAAAGGAAAGCGGGGTATAGAAAGGAAAGCGGGGTATAGAAAGGAAAGCGGGGTATAGAAAGGAAAGCGGGGTATAGAAAGGAAAGCATTGACCCAAGGGTCCCTAGAAAATCTGGGGACAAAGCTGTTCTAGCACCTGGACACCTATGCACCAACCCACACCATCATGTCGGAGCCGGAGCTGCCAGGCTCCATTTCACACTTGCCATGCAAGCAGTAAACTTACCCCAGCCACAGTCAAGCCTTCATGGGGCATTTCTTCTGCAGAGCCCTCAGCACCACCTAACACGGGCATCATCACTCCTGCCTAGCAAACGAAGCACAGGGAGAGGTAAAGGGATGTGACCATGGCTGGGTGGCAAGCCAGTGGCAGGGAAGAGGCCAGAGCCCTACAAACAAGCTCCCCAGCCTGATAGACTGCTGCAGAGGGATTAAATCAGGAATGATGCAAGTGAAATAGAACCCGAATAGCCACTAGGTGAATGAGTGAATGCTAGCTGTGTTTAACTGGCATTGAAAATAAATAAATAATAATTTTCAAGACACTTCCCCCTAGAAGCATTAAAATAATAGGGCAGAAGCTGCTGCATGTGGGACAGTAGCTCTCTAGCAGATGATTTGCTGCATAGCTATTTTTGCTTAGCTGTGATTAACCAATCTTGCCACAAAAAAACCCATACCCTAGACAAAGATCTGGGCTGAGGGAACTGAATTCAGCTGCTCATTAAGGATGCAAAGCAACATTCCCATCCCTCCCCAAGAAGCTGATCTGCAGAACAAGCTCCTGCCTTGCAGACTGCAAAGGTGCAATGCCAAGGCACTGAGCAAGCAGCGAGGAAGCGGAGAGGAAAGGGTTCCCCCTCCTGCTGCTCCCTGAAGGTTTAGCCTCCTGTCGACAGTCTGTCTCAGCTGTTTGTGCAAGTGCGTCCTGCGATGATGCTGTAGCGGTGCCGCGGGGCGGATGCAGGAGCATGCTCACTCCATCACGCATCCATCGGATCACGGTCGGTGAAGGCTCGGGCTGGTTGGGGTCCAAGAGAAGGTGCTTATAGAGGGAAACTGGGCAGCACGCTATGAGCAGAAAGCAAAATGGTGGCACCTGACCCTTAGAAAACCTGCTTCATTCAGAAAATTTGGCATCTGGGGCTAGCTGCGTTTGGGAAGGAAGATTTACAAGGGAGACTGGGAGGTAGTGATTCGAGCATCCTTTGGGAAGGTAAGAAAGCCCTTTGCTTCACCTCTGACTTGAATTGCTTGTCTTAAATGAATCCTAGCATCAGAGATCAGAGTGCCTGACTGCAGCACGTACTCGGGTACAGCTGGGCCTTTCCCCCCCTCTCCTTTTCATGCTGTATCACCAAGTTGTGCCAGGCGCCAGCTCACAGTCAGATAAACAACCAGCCAGGCCCCGTTCAAGACAAAAGCAAAAGGGAAGAGGAAAGGCTGCAGGGGAGCAGAGGGATCTTTCTGACTGCTCAGGAATATTGTGGCAGCCCACAGGATCCGGGTGCTGCACAAACGAGCACGGAGAAAGCACCTTTGATCAGGTCTCCAACTCTCATAAATATACAACAACCAGCTAGGAAAGGATTATCCCTTAATCTAAATATTTATAGGGTTTAATTTGGCTGGTGGCTCTGGTGTGATGGCAGCATAAAGAGGAGCCTTTGTAGGGCAGAGCTAGGCTGTATCCTCCTGCGGGCTTGGAGGTACCAGTCCCCATCATCTCCCTCTCTGCCATCGCTGGACTGTAAGGCCAGCAGCCGCTGGACACCAGCCCCGTGCACAGTCCCATCCCCATTCTTAGAGCACTGCCTTAAAACTGGTGGGTTTTCCCCCATGTTTCACCCCAGGGCTGTCCCAGCACCCAGGATTTTACACCAGGAGGTATAAGCTCTTCCCCCTGTTGAGGGGGAGCTTCCAGCAAGGGGCCGGTGAAATAAGGATGGCTCAGAAGGTCCCTTTTAAATAGACCTTCGACATCATTAACTTATCATGGGGTTGGTGAGGTTTGGTCATGCTGTGCAAGTTTCAAACCCAGCTAATGCCAGGGGACAGGCACAAGTCCCAGCTCAAATTAAGGGGAAAAGTGTTCAGAAAGTGTCCAGCTCAGGGTGGGCAGTGTGCCGCTCAGCCATCAGCGAGGGCTCCTCACTGCAGTACTGGGGGCCAGATTCTGACTTCACTTACCCCAGTATGGGTCAGGAGCAACTCCAGCAACTTCCAAAGGACGACAGCCACGTAATGAGATTTGGCATTAGCATCTGTACGGGAAAGCCAACTTTTAAATCAATTGATGCTTCTAGCCTCCGGCTGGAGGCATGGTGATTTATACCAAGAGGGTGCAGGAGCCAAGCCTGAGAAGCTGCAAATCCTGACCTCTGCCACAGAGACCAAGGAAGGGAGCGTGGGTCAACCTTTGGCTCCGAAATATGGATTTGAGTGCTGGTGACTGGATCTTAGCTCAGAATGAACCTTCTTCCAAACCTCAGCAGGGTTTGGGTATCACCGTCAGCTTTTGCCAAGTGGTGGCTGAGGTGAGGATGGGGTGACAATTCTGGGATGGCACCTAGGGTTTGGTCCTTGCCTTGAACACCAACTGCCTTAGAGCAAAGTCACTATAGACCGAGGAGGCGGCTGCCTCCCAGGAGAGGTGGTTGTGGTAGGTGCTTTGGATAAATTTCTGCTCTGCTCCAGCCAGGGCCTGTGGCAGAAGGCAACTGCAGATGATGTTCCCTGGTACCCTTGATGAGGAGCCCCAGAGCTTGGCACTGCCTCTCAAACTTCTGACAGAGATAAAAATGGAGATAATATGGAGAGAGTGAGGATGTTACCAGGCTCTTCTGGGGACAGGATTTGTTCCCGTGCCCGTGGCTGGATTTTCCAGCCTCTTGGCTGAATGGCAGCATGAGAGATGTATTGGGGCGGGGGGTAAATGCAGGGATAGTTTGGACATTACTAGGGATTGCACAGTGCTCCAGTAAGAAAGCAGAGCTGCTGGGTTGCTCTTGGGCATCTCTCAGGCTGAGCTCACAGGCAAAAGGGAAAGGGCAGAGCACACATGGGGTTGCATGTTTTCCCCTGATGTCCCCAGTTCTCTCCACCATCTGCCGTGGAGTGAATTTCTCCTAAACATCACCTGTTATCTCCTGTCTTTTTACCTCTGCATCTTGGCTTGCCTGCAGACCTCTCCCAGAAGAGACGGGGATGGAGTCACTGGGCAGCCCTACAGAAGACGAGAATACATCCTGTAAGTACCAGCCTGCCTTATCAGGAGTCCAAAGGAAAAAACAAGCCCATGGGAATGGCAGCTTGCAGTTAGGGTGAAAGCCAGTTCCCTTGGAGTATCAGCAAAAATTCCCATGTGGGAAAGGAAACCAGCAGAGATTTGAATTTGCTGATGTTTCCCAAGAAGCTGGGGGAGGAAATAGGTATCTCAGAAATGTGGGCACTTTTATCCAGCCATACCTGCAGGCATCCAGTACCTCCCAGCTACGATCCACCACCCTTAGCTTCCCTTAGCTTCTAAGACCATAGCGTGAAACGTGCATAATGAAAGCACCATGTCTTGCACTAAGGATACAGGATGAGGACAACCTGTCAGTTATTTTCCTTTTAACTCCAGCTCCCCCAAATACTTTAAACTTTAATGGGGCACATCGTAAGCGGAAGACACTTGTTGCACCCGAAATCAACATCTCCCTGGACCAGAGTGAAGGTTCCATTCTCTCCGATGACTTCCTGGACACACCAGATGACCTAGACATTAATGTGGATGATATTGAAACTCCTGATGAAACAGATTCCCTCGAATTCCTAGGGAACGGGAACGAACTGGAATGGGAAGGTAAAAGGCTGGTTTGGGGTAAATGTCTGCAGGGATTGGGGATTTTTTTAGCCTCATTTTAACCACTTTTGACACCACTCACTGTCAGCAGCTGAGGACCAACTTCCTGTCAGCAGCTTCCTCAGCAGTGAAGCACAGCACATACAACCAAGCCCCATCTTCCACACATCTGCCCCACCAGGACCCCAGCTATAGCCCAAGACTCTCAGTGCTTCCATCTGGGGATACCGTGGGCAGAAGTAGTTCAGGGACTTACAAACACCGGTCTAGCCATAATTCAGGATAAGGCTGGGGACACACATGCCCTTCCAGCTGCAGCTGGGCCACCACCCCAGGCTGGAAGGTGCCATCTGCTAGGCTCTGCCAGTAGAGCTGTCACATGAATGTTCAAACATCTTGAATAACATGGTCTTTGCTAACCTGGCTGATTTTGACTGAATCGGGCTAAGAAGGACTCATGCAAGCAGCTCTGCTAGCAGATCAGAAACAACCGGCACAGGCGGTGTCCTCTTCAGCCAGTATAGATGGATCTGAAGGCAGAACCAGCAAAAAGTCCAGTGCCCAACCTGTGACTGCAGGTACTATAAGCAGCATGAGACATTAAGCTTATTTCTATTACAATTTGGCAATGGAGCAAGATTATTAAGAACCACAAACTTACACAGACCAAAGCTGCAGATGAAACAGATGATCCTCAGCCTGTGGTTGTTATTGTCTCTCACTGCACACCAAAGCTCTTGCAGAGCCTCTTTGTACATTATATTAAAGGCAGAAATGTTTGTCCCTTTTCCAGATGACACTCCCGTAGCCACAGCCAAGAACATGCCTGGGGACAGCGCAGACCTGTTTGGGGATGGTGGGACAGAAGATGGGAGTGCTACTAATGGACGGCTCTGGAGGACTGTCATCATTGGAGAGCAGGAGCACCGCATCGACCTCCAGATGATCAAACCCTACATGAGAGTGGTGACACATGGAGGTGAGGGAGAGGGTGGCCTAATCCTGGCTTGGTGGATTTCTTTCAGTCCATCTTTGTCAACCTGGAGGGGATGCCATGACTGATTGTTTTGCCTGGCTTTAGGGAAAAATTGCTATTCATTTTGTAGCACTGTGTGGCAGATAAGCACAAAAGCACCCATCTCATGCTAAAAAACATGTAGCCACTGTAGCAATGTTTCAATAAACAAATGCAGGAATAACGTTGGCTCTAAGCAAGACTGAATATACCCTGACCTGCAGCCCTGGGTGCAGGCAGCATCACCAGTGATGAAGGGACTGCAGGTGCTTAACCCCTCTGTAGCTCAGGGCCTGAGCTGTCTCTGAAGGCACAGCTAAAGGCAAATACATCCACAGTTAGTGACCGTTTATGAAATCTGAGCAAAGCCAAGCAACGACCCAGGGCAAAGCTCTCAGCTCTGTGCTTTGACACACACAAATTCCTTCCCTGAACCCCATGTGCACGTTATAGCCAAAACCGGGATCAGAGGCAAGTCTAATTGTGAAAGAGATCCATAAGAGGGACAAACACTTACCTAGAGCTGAACAGAGGCACAAAAACCAGCCCAGGCCCAAATTTGGCAATACATCTTCGCTGCTATTTGCTATTTTCTCTTGCATCTCCCCCTGGAAAGAGTCACTGATGCTGCCTGTGTCTTTCTTTCCCAGGATACTATGGAGAAGGTCTCAATGCCATCATTGTCTTTGCTGCCTGCTATCTCCCAGACAGTAACCTGGCTGATTACCACTACATCATGGAGAATCTCTTCCTGTAAGTGGCTGGTCAAGGTCTATGAGGGAGAGGAGGGCAAGGAAAGTAAGTCAGGCTCTGGGGAAACAGCTTCCGTGTATTCACTGCATCAGGAACCTCAGCTGAAAATAGTTTGAATCCAGGCCAGATGTACCCAGTGTGCAGCTGCAGACTGGAGCGAGCATCACTGGGTAAGACACTGTCCACAGCATTTGCATCCAAGTCCAATAAGTCAAAGCATTCAAACATTCAGTGTTAATTATACCAGTGATGGACTCACAACCAGGCTAGAGCATATGCAAACAATGCTGAACAGCTGGTAGATGCTACTGCTACGCAGAGTAATGGTGCAGGGATGTCCATCAGTGTATGCACTATACTGACATGTCCCAGCGATCCCCGAGAAATACCCCTAGGCATCCTGCAGAGGTGCCAGGAGAATCTGAAACCTATTCCAAGGTCTACAAAGAAAGGGTCTGGAGTCCTTTTGGGATGACACACAGGCACTTGAAGAAACCTCAAGGGACCTTTTTTGAGTCTCATGTCCCTGTTGCTTTTGATTACCACCCAACAGATACGTGATCAGTAGTCTGGAGCTGCTGGTGGCTGAGGACTATATGATCGTGTACCTAAACGGAGCAACACCCCGGAGGAGGATGCCAGGCCTTGGCTGGCTGAAGAAATGCTATCAGATGATAGACAGAAGGTGAGAATCCTGTTGGTGTTGCCCCTTCATTCTTCCCGGTCCTCTTCCCACACCTCTTCCACTGCTTCCTCGCAGTCTTCTCAGCCACCCCTCCTTTCTCACCCCCCAGATTCTGTAATTTCTTCCTCTATCGCAGCTTTCTGACTTACTCCAGGCTCTCCATCGCCTCTTCGCCCTCCTGCCCTCACAAGCACCTTCACAGAGATCAGGCTAACACAACACAGTGCTCTTCCAGCCTGCCGGGTCTGAGCTTAAATAGGGTTCCTAAGGCCATGGGCAGGGCTTTTGTCTGGAGACACCCAGCTGAGGCTGGTGAGCATCATAATGCTCATTAGTGCCCTGACATGTTACAGGTGAGTGTAAGAGAAGGTACTTTGAATCTGACTTTCTGTCCCATGGCTTTTCCACAGGCTGCGTAAAAACCTCAAAGCATTGATAATCGTGCATCCTTCATGGTTCATCCGGACAGTGCTGGCTATATCCAGACCCTTCATCAGGTAAATATAACATGTTCCCAAGCTCAGCTGGTTTTGGGGTGGAAATTTAATCTCATGAATCAGATCTTAAGCTCACCTTTAACTAGTAGTGACCAAGGTGACACTGTTTGTCATTTGTCCTACATCTCTCTGATACTTCCAAGGACAACTCTAGGGGTGGTTTTAAGAGACACTGTGGTGGTCTGGATCCAGACCAAAGCTTGTCCCAGTGGGTAGCACATAAAGATTCACTGGGAAGTGCAGGAACGGTAGTCCTTTTTCCCTCCTACAGATGTTGAGAGGCGGGCGTCAAAGCAAAGTGAGGTACAGTAAATGTGGCATCTCACCACAATTTTTAGTCATCAGCATATTAGCACTGGGAGGAGATGGGTACACTCAAACTACAGAGGATACAGAGATGCGGAACTCCCCATTTCCATCAGGAAAAATCTGACTTCTATGGAGAAAACATCAAAACAAGGCCTCAGGCACACGCTCTTTCTCTCTCTCTGCTAGTGTGAAGTTTATCAATAAGATCCAGTATGTTCACAGCCTGGAGGAACTGGAGCAACTTATCCCAATGGAGCATGTACAGATTCCAGACTGCGTCTTACAGTGAGTGTCAGAGGGACCCTGGGGCAGACGTAGTTCTGAGGAGGCCCAGGACAAAAATCCTATGTAGGAGGATATTGTGTTGAGTCAAAACCCAAGTAACAAGCGATAGGACGAGAGGAAATGGCCTCAAGTTGTGCCAAGGGAGGTTTAGACTGGACATTAGGAAAAACTTCTTCACTGAAAGAGTGGTCAGGCCTTGGAACAGGCTGCCCAGGGAAGTGGTGGAGTCCCCATCCCTGGGGGTATTTAAAAGACGTGTAGATGAGGCACTTGAGGACATGGTTTAGTGGGCATGGTGGTGTTGGGTTGACGGTTGGACTTGATGATCTTAGAGGTCTTTTCCAACCTTAATGATTCTATGATTCTATGATTCTAAAACCCATGTGCTGGAAACGCAGAGCCTGGGGCAAACCTTATCTTACTGGTGCCAAGCAAGAGCCTGCAGACTGTGCTAGTTTGCAGTTTCTGTCACCTTCAGAGCAAACATTGCATTTTACTAAAAGTGAACAATCCTGACTGGGTAACATTTAAAGAATGTTTCCTGTTTGTTGCAGATATGAAGAAGAGAGAATCAAGGCCAGAAAAGAAAGGTAAAATTAATTGGGGGGGGATGGGTGGGTTCATTTTCTTGGGATGTTGTTGCTTTCTCTCATCATTATTTGTGTTATAACTAATTCTGTGTTCCTCCTATCCTGATATCCCACACAGCCTAAACTTATTTTCTACTGATTTTCTCAAAATAAGCAAAAGCTGCAGGTGGGAGGAGAAGCTTGATTAAAAGGTTATTTATCCATAGAACTGTTCCTCTTAACCCCACGAGTGCACACATCCTGCACATGCACTGTATGTGCTAGCAAAGGTCATCAGAAATCACTCTGTGTATAAAAATGGCACATTTTCCCCATATGAGTGTGCAAACTGACCTAGTGAGAGCCACTTTATTCTGCTAGAGTGGCATAAAGAGGACCATTAGTTTACAGTTTGTTTTGTTTCATTTTCTAGACCCGTTCCAGTGATTTAGGTTAGAAGTGCTGGCCATAAGCAGTGATAACAGTCGGCTCTGCTAAAAGCAAAAGGCAATCACGGACAGAGGAAAGACCAGCTGGGTCAGCACAAGAGCGATGTGCTATAATAACACCTCCTCGTGCTAGTGAACTGAACAGGAGATGCCAGTTTGGGAGGATTCAGTTCATTAGCTGCTGAAAAGCGAGTTGTACAGCCCAAATTAGCCAGCTACCTCCCTCTAGGGCCAACAGAGAGGCATCCTGAGAGCATTAGGGTTATCAAGATTGCATATCACAGGGACTAACAGTCATTTCTGATCAGACCTGTAACCTCTGTCTGAGCTCCAGCTATCTAGAAATGCCTTAGATACTCTCCTTTTTCACACTGCTCGCCCCTAGATGACAGATTTCAAATGTGATTTGTGTTTACAGGGCAGAAGAGAAACAAGACATGGCTGAGAAGGAAAGGTAACTACTCTTTCTTATTTATCCTTCACTTACAAAATAGCTTAAACAGTCTTTGGTGAGGAGAATGGCCCTATTGCTTGGTAGCAGCCCCTGGGGAGCCAGGCTCTGCACTCTCAGATGTTTGGACCCAACAGGACATTTCTCAAGTGTCTGGGAACTGATAAAGCTTCTCCTCTAGCTAACAGCTCCCTGTGCCACTTTTGTAATGTTACTGACCTTCACCTATGCGAATGGATTCCTGACGCTGCTTTTCACCTCTGTAAAGCTAGCGAACCCATTTGGTCATGGACCAGAGCCAGAGGCACCGGGGAACGTTCTCCTGACATTCAGTTGTAGCATTTGCATGATGGTGCAATGCAGAGGGCCAAATACTGCTGTCAGGCACATCCTGGGTGTGCGTAAAGGCAAGATATGAGGCTGTAACATAAGATGGGAAGGAAAATTCTGGGGAGGTTTGGAAGACACAGTGTCAAAATCCTATGCCAGGATAATTTGGTCTGGTTTTGGCTCTGCTTCAGAGCGATATAGCCTCTCTTTTTTTATTCTATCTAACTAGCTCCTGAGGGGGAACAATGCATATTTCCGCTATTCTCTTCCCAGAGAAAAAGGAGCTTTGACCAAAATTGCCAAGGTCCATTGGATGAGTCTGAATTGTTCCGAGAAACAAATGGGACCTCAGGGCCAAAAGAGAGGGTGATTAGTTTGTGGTGGAGATTCACTTATTGTTTTGCTGGTTCTCTTCCAAGCAGGCCTATGCCCCCAGCAGAGGATCAAGAAACCAGGTTTGATTTGTACCTCACTCTTTTTTGTTCGTCTCTCTCTATGTGATAGATTCCATTGTGTTTGTAATCCACTATCAGGAAAGGCAAGACTGGGTTAGACCCAGAACCTCTTTAGCCCGGTGCCACTCACCTAGCACAAAAGAGGCATCAGCCACTTTGCAGCAGCGGGGTACAGAACCAGGAAGGTGTTGACACCTTCACCCCGCCGCAGCGCGGCTGCAGTCGCAACCGCTGCAGCTTGTCCCAAAGCACAGACCAGTCACAACTGCAGCTGCTGTGGAGGCACTTGAGAAAAGCTGCCCCTCAATAAATTACCTGGCGTTTGCCACATGGTAAAGGTGTGCACATGGAAAGTTACTGCTGCCTTTATCCTACAGTAACTTTTTCATGGTCCTATACACTCGGGAAAAGTCCTTAGAGAAGAAGAAAGCCCATTAAAGCTATGAATGACATTATCTTTGGCCCTGGTACACTTTTGTAGAGGATTACACCCAAACATACTCATATTTTTTGACATAGTGTGAATAACAAAATTTATACTACAATTTTCTTTCTAAAAATAACTCTGTCTTTCTGTCCCTTCCCAGTATGTCATGAATCGAAGTGGAGTGGAATGAATGGAGTAGAAGAATGACACAGCCTGGCAGTCACCCACGTAAATGACCTTTTGGTATAAGACCTTGCCGCCATCTTATTCTGAGTTCTGTAAGATCACAGAGCCTGCCTCCCCTGTCTTCAAGAAGCAAAGTCCTTTAAGCTTTTTGGAAACATTTTACTTCAAAAAAAAAAAAAAATCCACAAAACAAAATAAGCCAAGAATAGCACTTTTCAGGACAGGTTCCAGTGTGTTTCAATAATGGTCTGTGGAGAGCTATTAAGTAGTGCAAATAGATACCATGTTTCCTCTTAGTAAGTTAAGAGCATCCTGTAGTCCATTAGTCACCAGCCCAGAAAGAGATATATTTTTTGTTTAAATTATAATCCCTTCCCCTAACTTGCTGCTGGCCAGCTCTGAGATATTTTGCTTTAAACTGCACACCCAGTTTCCTCCATGCAGATATTACAACAGCCATTGCCCCAGGGAATAACTAATATAGGCAATGAAAAGAGTGCATTTTCATCCTTTCTAGAGCCAATGTATGTTTCTTCCTGAAAATACCAAGTGCCCACCGGTCTAGGCACCTCTTCCAGCCTTGACCACCTCAGTTAATTCATTGCCAGTTCCTCTTATTAACTCATACCGAACCATTCCTATGAGTAAATGCCATGTTTTTTTCCTGATCTGTTCTGTCTCAGTTTGTAAGGTGCTCTGATAACTTTGAAAGAGGGTCCCATATGGCATGGCAGCCTCCACAGAACCTTCTTATGAGCATCTTCTCACATCAACGCACACACACCAAAACGGTCTGGTTTTAAGAAGGAGCCTTATGGACAGGAAAGTTTTTCACGCCTTGTCTTTGTATTGATTTAATGACACTGGACAATCATTCACCATTAATACCTCCTATTGCGGAGACAAGCTGCTAAATGTTTGAAATTTCCTACTTGCCATCCCTGGGTAATGAGGGTCTCACCTATAATCATGCCTGCCTGGGAAAAACCCAGGTGGAAAATGCTGCAGATGTGGAGGCAGGACACTGTATCTGGGTTCAGCTTCTCAGTTAGCCAAGGGATGCAGATGTGATATTGATACTCTTGAAATTTGTATTTTCGACTCATGAGGATTCTGTGAGCAAAGGAGGGAAGAAAATTTAAGAAACAACTGTCTGGCCAAAACTCCTGAGTTCACCAGAGCCAGCTTACACAAACTGTCTCAAATGCATCAGGTAAAACCCCTTGCAGACAACTGCAGATGAAGAACTACCTGCATATTTCACCACTAAAGGAATATTTCAAGCCTGGCAACCCCAATCCATGGCTATTTGAAATTACCACCATTTCACTCGACTCTGAAATCCCCTGGAGGACAATTCTGGCAAAGCAAGATTTTCCTCAAGATAGGGATGTCTCCTCTGTATACATAAAGATTCTCTTTTTTCCTTTCAGTGAATAAAACTGCTATAGATGAGATCTTTTATTTTCCTGAATGCTACAAAGGAGCACTGAATATGCTTCCTAACGTTACTTCTCATTTGATGTATGTTTTTCTCATGCACTTCTGTCACAGATGTATTTACTGAACAGACCTTTGCATGAAAAACAGAGCACTGCATCCACAGCATTAACCCTAGAAGCTGAAGATGGTAAAAACTCCATATTCTGTCTCACTGGCATGTTAATAATGTTAATACTAAGAACCAAGCAAGCATCGACCTCCACGGCTTTCTAGAGATTTCAATATGAGCCAGTTATTGACAAAGTGAATTCTGTGCTACAGGGAAAAAACAGCACTTCAGGTTTTTTGGAGTTTAGGTTTTATGCCAGTAACACCTCCCCGCAACAGGCATTCTGTACTAAGCTTTCCAAACAGTCAGCAGACATCTGTTTCAAGACAGAAGCAGCAGTCAGAAATTTTCAAACGTTAATGCGTTAACCCGATCCGCAAAGCTGGGTATCCTTTTTCACACATGGTCTGTCAGATGGACTAAACGAACCCACTAAAATTAAGAAAGGACTCTTCTGATCAAATTAATTTTAGCTCAGACTATAAACAATCACAGATCTCCTTGTAGTATAAGAGTATGTGAATTCACTATCTCCCACTGATAATACTTAAACCTAGATTTTCCTTTTTTCTTTTGAGACCGTTTTTATGCATTTAGATGAAAAATCATCTGCTATGCTTTCCACAAAAGAATGCAATGCAGTTGGACACTGAAAGGGAAGTTGACAATTATATGATGAACAAAACTGATAGAACATTTAATAATATTTTAAAAGTACAACTCTAGAAACCTTTTATGCATCTGTAGTTACTAAACACTTCAGTGAAAAATGTTCACAACATCATGGAAAATGCTGCTGTTATGGAACACATGGACATGGAAGATAAGGAACCTCGACTACGTTTAGTCTTGGGACCTGAAGAAATAGACGGCTTCTTGATCCTCAGCAGTAACCATACCAGAAGAATGTGGGTTTGGTTGTTTTGTTGTTTGGGTTTTTTTCTAAAGAGAAGACACTGTGTCTACGTTTTCAGAAAAACTACAGAATGAGCAGACCTGAAGATGAAACTTCATATTTTTTCAAGGAATTAATTCCTTCAGGGCAAGGTTAAGAGTTCAGCTGTGAAAAGGACAGATTACCAATTTCATTTCAAGATATGAAGGAAGTAATTTGTCTGAGTACAAATGTCAATTTGTAACTTCTTTGAAACAATTTTTCAAAAAGTGCACTTTCTGACAGAGCACTCCAAGTAGTATGCACTATATTTTAATTTTTAACAAAATTTTATGAGTGTGTAAGTTTTATGTTCCTGGATGGATGGATGGATGGATGTCTACACGTCTTTTCAACATAGAAAAGAACCTGCAACCCTTAATGGATAAACTATAGCTAAATATAAAAAGTGCATTTTTATAGCAACAAAAAAAAAAAAACTATCATTAACTTCTTTCAGACAGTGATTTTAGGTGCTACTCGAAACTAAAGTAGCTACAAATTCTTTGACAGAAACACAGAACCAATCAAATTGGCAGTGTCCCTTTACCAAATCCGGAGCAACATATCTAATTCTGATGTTGATAGACCTGCACAGGCTTCAGACAAAATCAGATCTATGTGCTGTAATAAACACAACACCAAATACGCTGCATTCATCTTTAGAAGATCATTACAAATTTGGATCCACCTTGCAGTGGAGACGAGAGATTGACAGTGACTCTCAAGGACAGCTGATGCAAGTTTTGGAGACTGCAGACGGATGATATAATTGCATTGGAGGGGAGTTGTCAACCAGTGGCTTAAACCCAAGGACTTACCTCACACAAAAGTCAAGCAGTAACAACAGACCAAACCGAAATCTGAGGTGACTGAAGCCATTTTACAAATTTCTTCGCCTGTTTCTTAAAGAGAGCTGCTCTCAAAGCCTATTTGCAAAAGAGTTTACCAGCCAAGCTCTACCATTTCCACTGGAGATGCATTTATATGAGAAATATGCTATACCAGCAAAAAAAAAATGTTGCTAGTAAAAGTGCATTTACATTAGGACTTTTGCCAGTATATATACATATGTTTAAAAAATAAAATGAAATAAACTACATCTTTTTAGCAATACTGCTATACTGGTCAATGTTCCAAATGTACACCAGGCCTTGTTTCTGCCTCATAAAAGCATCTCCGAAGGATAAATATTTTGACTTATGAATGCACTGTATTATATCAAACAGCAGGTATTATCAACAACATTGTTCTGGTCTTGGATTCTACCCTTCATGAGATTTCCTAATGGTGAATCCATGGATAGCCACATTTTAGCTGCAGAAGATTTTATTTTACACCTATGATAGCGTATTCACAAAAATCACGGTATTCTTACTCACAGTCTAATTAACGGCTGAATTTCAACATTCACCCAGCATCAGCCTACAAACTGAAAAATCAGCTCCCTTCCTGTACAGTTGATGACAGACCAGGAAATACCTTCCCATCTCTTTAAGGTAGTCACAGGACTTGACCTTCTGAAATGCAGGCACTTGTCACTGCATTATGCAGCAACCATCAGATTTACACAGTTAACCTACTTTGTTTTGGCACATACAGGAATGATCCAGATTTGGGACTGTCCAGTAATTTTCATTTCGATTCACAAGGAAGACACAGGAAATAAAACTGAGATGCTGCTGTATATTCAAGTTGGATAATTAATACAATTTCTTCTGTACAGTACTGTGTAAATGTGAGTAGATATTTAGAGCATACCTCATTGCAATTTTTCCATCTATTTTTTCCAAAGATTATTTGCTTACAGATGTGCATACACATGTATAAGAAAACCTAAGTGGTAAGGGTTTTAAAAGCAACACATCTTCAATTTTACGTATCTAGGGATGAAAAAAACAAATGCTGGTGGCAATAAGCTCAGATTGGCCTGACAGCAGGTGAAATGTACAGGCAAAATTGCTATAAATACAAAAGCACATGTTTTCTCTTTTGTATTTCCATATTTACTGGCAGTCAAAAATACAGCATGCTACTGGTAAAGTGAATTTTAAAAAGTCACCATGACAATATAACATAATCTATCTCAGTTTTTTTTCCCTTTGTAGTGGGCCCTTTTAACCCAAACCTACATGTAAAAATGTGTGAACTGTCATTTTTCTAAAGTGTTTGTAATTAGGTGGTTTATGCTAGAAGACATAGATTGCTGTTAAGTATGTATTATTATTTTTGCTTTGTATTATTCCATAAAAATCTGTGGATATTCAATTAAAATGAGACTAATCCTTAAGCAAAAATGCATACCCATCTTTTTGTCAGTATCTTTTATTTAGACTTTGGCTCCATACGGAAAATACGATGAAAATTTTTGTTTGGATGCTATTCCCTTGAATAAAGCAAGTCAAAGTCCTACCTGGCAATTATGATACTGCAAAATGAACCTCTCGGAATGTTTTTACTAAAATAACTTCTATTCTACCAACATGGCACATGATCTTTCCAAGTTTCCCGCAGTGTTATGCTTTAGAAAAGAGTCATGGAAAAATTGCTTCCCTTGGGTTTCTATCAACCTGTACAGAACCATACTTGTCTCAGGTTTTTTAATCTCACATTATTTTTACATATCTTTTTTATACTCAAATTGATAAAATGATTGGGAATTAAATTGTAAAAACAAACTCACACAAAAAAACCCAACCCAAAGCCGCTTAAACAGAAAAAAACCCCAAGCCCTTATAAACAAGTATTTACAGGAATGTCTAATTTGAGTGGGTTTTGGATAGGTTATTAACATATTTCAATTAATGAATTGAAGTATGAATATATACATGTCTAATCCTATAACAAGCATTACTGTATTC
Source organism: Fulmarus glacialis (assembly GCF_000690835.1). Classification (NCBI taxonomy): domain Eukaryota; kingdom Metazoa; phylum Chordata; class Aves; order Procellariiformes; family Procellariidae; genus Fulmarus; species Fulmarus glacialis. Next base: position 12,079 of record NW_009200002.1, on the reverse strand, counting down.
ATGCTGTGAAATCATTCATTCAGGAAATGCGTATTTGTTTAAATGGGTATATATTCGTAGGGCTACACTTTTGCTGTATGTATGTAAGTAGATTTTTTGCAGAATTTTGCTGTGATTTTATTTTCACCAAAAAACCTCTGCCCCACTCATATTAGTATCAACAACATTTTTTCTGCTCATCCTCTCTGATTTTTTGTTAAATTTATATACAAAAGTTTGTAGAAGGAATTGCAATGCTATGTCTCAAATATTAAATTTGTGGGGACAATAACAGTGTAGGAACCTGTTGTTCCAGGGGTGTAACAGTAGTATGCTGCTAACCCCAGGCAGCATACTATAAAATCCTGTATTTACTTGCTTTTGCAGCGCCTCTGATGCAGGTACATGCTTTTAGGTTATGAATGAAACAGTTCTTAAATATTTCCAGTGGTCTTGCACCAAAAGGCCACTAGCATCAGTGGTGTGTTGTGAAGGAATCTGGTCAATGATGACAAAAAAGGAGACAGGGAGTCTTGGCTGAGGTATGCCAAAACCCAGCTCTAACCACAAAGAATGCAACCAATACAGCAGACAAAGTTCAAAAGCTCATGGTGTTATGACTACACCATGCCACAAGAAATAGGATTAGCTGCTACCCTACCAAAGCAACAAAGTTTCCCGATCAGAAGACAAGATGTCCTTCCTCAAAAGAAAACATACCCTTTAATCACCCCTCACTGTAGTTTTCCATTAGCCACATTATATTCCTCTATTTGACTGATTGCAATTTTATATTATTATTTTCATTTAGCAGCCTTTAAAAGCTACAAATATTCCCTAGAAGAGACATTTTAAAAGACCTCTGCAGCAAACTGGCTGCAGTTTAAAAGATAGAGAAGAGAGGCACTCAAAAAAACCCAGAATCTTGTAAATATATTAAGATTACCTTGTTGGTTTGAGGGGTTTTGGCAGAACGGGAGAGAAAAGATAAATATTAACTGTTTACTGCTCTTGTCACCACTTAATTTACCTGTGCCACGTTTTTCTTAAGTGCATATCTGCAAACCTCTGCTGCAGCACTCTGTGTCGGATACGTTGCTAGTCCTGTGAATCAGGTCCGCTCTGAAGATACCAGATAAGGCCTTTCAGTGGGTGTAAGAGTTGGGACACTTACTTCACTTTTCTCGATGGGACCTGTGATCCAGGTGTATTTATATCCCTTTTAACCAAGATGGTGGTACCTGTGATTAAGACCAATAGCAGAACATCAGGTAAATTTTCTGGAAATTTTTCAATGAAAGTTTAGACACTATAAACTCTCCATCAACGGCACAGTTAGTTTTCATGGCTCATTTTCTTTGAATCAGGTGCCTAAAACACACCTAAACTGCATGCTGCCTTCACGAATCTCACATTTACTCCACAATCAGCTCTAATTTTAAGGCAGAAAAAAACATAACATCACCATATTGTGTGACCTAAAAATATAAAACAAAAGCTTGTCTTTCCTTCAAAACATAAAATCATTTTCCACCTAGACCTCACTTTTGCAGTTTGAATGAAAAGTCAGTGTTTTCCCACTCCTTCTCAGTACTGAAACCTCTTCTGTCACAAGATTTGTGAACTAAACTGTCACCCAAGTGGAAATCTCTTCGCCCACATGTGCATTACGTGACTGTTCTTCCCTTCAAAATGACTGAGGTTCCTGAACAAAGCAATAATCAAGAACAGGCTAATTACGGCATAGACTATTCTGAGACGTTTGCCATCATTGCTAATCACGATGCGCCACATATAGAAACCAAGATCCCCAGTTTAAAACAATTAGAATCTTCTCCAAACAATTAACCTCAACACTAGGGATAAGATTCATCTCACCTAATTTTATCAACCTATAAATTAGATATGGAGTCTAAATTATCTTTAGGTTCCTCTACAGTCGATGAATAGAGAGAGATTATTTCACCTTAGGATGGGATGAATCACTCTGTGGTGATGCCTCTCTCTCTCCACTGATAAGAGACTACACACATATCTTTTAGACTGCCAGTGAAATGAATCATAACCTAGGGGAGGAAAACGAAGCGATAATGCCAGTGAAAAAGAGAGAAAGCGATAGAACATTCCTTCCTTTTTTAGCACAGGGGAGGTTAGTACTTTGATCATTCAACTTGTCACCTTGGGTTAACTTCTCAGGATGTTTGAGACTTTTTGTGTACTTGATCTTTTGTTTAACAATCTAATATGATCAAAAGCAGTCGCTTTCCCTGAGTAACATAAGACTGGAGATTAACAAGGGAATGCCAGCTGAAGAGCTGAGTTTTGAGAAAAGATTTGAAGCAGAAGAGAAAGCCAATAATTTTTCCAGTTAAAATTCATTTTACATGGGTTGTATTTTTTTTAGTCCATCAGAGAACAGCCACAATGGAAAACTCAGCCTGAAGGTAAAAGTTAATAATGCCCAAATGAGAGTTGTAAGAATAAGATTTAATACCTGGAATGGAAAGAAAAGAGAAATTACGGGTATGGATTGGACAATATAGCTAATGCATGCTCAGAACACAGCTTTAAGAAAAACTAATTGTGAGAGCACTCGAGCTAAAGACTGACTGGGCTTAAATGTAAAGTCATTGACTCCTCCTGTTATTGTAAGCAAGCAGCACTGCATCAAAATAAACTTGATTCTGTTCTCAGTGTCCCCCATCCTGCCCCAAACAACCTACAGTCTCCTAAATCCGGATAACTCCTCACACCAGGCAAAGAACAGTCAGTATTCTCGCATCATGTTACTCCATTTTAACACTTTTTTCATTTTTTAAACGCCCAAAATTTCTACTCCCTTATTTCTTGTGGTTTGATTGTTATTAGTACATCACACTGCAGTCAAATAAATCAACGTTAATGATCAATATTTCTACCACCTGAACAATTTTCTAAATTCCAAATCTTTGAAAAGATTACATCCACAAAAATCCATTTTAAGGAACCTTTCTTAAGATCCATTTTAAGAATTAAAGAGCTATCAACCCTTTCTGTTTATGTGTTACAACACAGTCATTAATTACATGATAAATGGAAAATATTCTTTTACACAGGGCACCTAGCTCATAGGTACATTAATTTTGCAGTGTTAAAATTCTTTTAATGTAGCTTGTTGTGTATGTCTATTTTTGTGGAATTCTTTTTCCAAAGCAAACTAAAAATAAATGAATTATATAGATATATAAACAAAACAGTGATTTTTTCCTAAACTCATTATATCAAGCACCCAGCTTATTTTAGCAAAAACTTACCAAAAACTATTAGCCTGAGGCAGTCTCTCAGCATGGGAAATTTCAATATGAACACAGTGTGTGTGACCAAGTTTTAATGTATTACAAAAAAAAAATCCAAAACACCAAAAACCAACAAACCTGGTAATGAAAATGACTGGTCTGTGTATGGTGTTGCTGTCACAAGTTTTTACTAAAATTGAAGATCAGTATCCTTTGTCTGTTTGTCTTTAACAACAAAAATAGTCTTACAAAATGTTAGTCACGTCAGTAAATCTACCAGGAGAACTAAATTTTTATGTAAAATGCCTCCGCAGCAACTTAATTTATTCAGTGAAGATCATCTCCCTGCGCAGGATCTCCCTCCCCAAACCTTAGCCATCTTTGAGTTACACATACAGCCTAAGTTTGTGTGGTCACTGTAGCGGCACATGGTCAATAGGCAGAACTAGGCACCTCTGGAGGATGACTCAACCCATCCATCCTACCGTCAGCCGTGGGGGCCTCAGACCTTGAACCCTGAGACGGCTGAGCAGAATGAACCCCATCCTCAGGTTGACTCGGGTGGAGGTAAGAAATGATCTTCCTATATCGCTGGAACTACTCTCCCTTTGGGGGCAGAACTGGTCTGTAAGCTCCTCCTGGCATCTCGCAGCTGTGGAAGAAGCAGCTCGGCCCCAGGTACCTCTGTGCTCCTGAAATGAGATCAAATATACAAGGACTAACACTGAGAGTACACTGATTCCAGAAAACAGGAGGTACTTGTTCTGCCATCCAATTTGGATCCCATACCCACATGTCAGAGTGCCCAGGAAGGCAAGCAGTTCGCTCCCAGCGAAGGGCGAATTTTGTTCTTTTTTTTCAGATACCTCTAGCCAAGGCAAGTGAGGGGACCACAAAAAGGCAGCATGGGCTCTGTTCTTAGCACAGCACTGAACATATTTAGCATGGCTATAAGTGAAGAACAGAAACACAGGTATTAATGGCATCAAACAGGAGAGAACCACAAAGAATGGAGGAAGAGAAATGTGCATTCATTAACTTGTCTTCTATTTACAGCATTTCCTTTATAAAATACACTCAAGGTGTTAGCCCTGCACACCCTGCTGAGTGTATTTAATTGTTTTTTACCCCAGGATTATATCTGGATAAGCAACTACAACACACTGAAGCACCCTGATTTTTCTTAAGTGTTATCAGAAGAAATAGTGTATACTAGAGTATATATATCCTATATATCCACTATATATATCCTATACAAGGATCAGAACTGATATTCTCTGTTTCTTTAAAACAGAACTCAAAATAACCCAAATTGAAGCCAAAATAACTCAGAGGACAAGTTACCCACTTTAAACTCCATGGCAAGTGGCCTTCAAGGCTCAGGCTGCAAGGCTGCAGTCCAGAATAGGTTTAGTCCCGTACGTCCGAGTGACACAGGGGATTAAAGTGCACCATGATGTTCTGACAGGGACTGCACTGAAACATCTCACAGGAACCAGTCATGCAGGAACCGGGATGGTGCAGGAGGAAACAGAGAGGAAGGGTCAGGAAGAAGCTGCGAAGGAATGCTAAGAATGCAGAAAAGAGCAGAAAAATCTTTGGTAACGTTTAGAATTGGTAGAAACATTTAAAGGAGACAGTTTACCCAGAAATGCACCCCACAGAGGTGGTGGCATGGTAGAGACAAGCAACACACAAAAGCTAAAGGTTGCCTTTCTTTCTCCTCCCCCAACCCCAGTTGAATTCTTTGCTCTCTTGAGGCACCTTTTTATCAGCTGTACCAACGCAGAGGGCTTCTCTATTTCCCCTGGTGAAATCCTGTTGGGACAGAGAGTTTCTCCAACAGGCAAGTGGAGCATGGTGGAGTGGGAAGATTGTAGCTTGGGAATTTCACAGATGCCAGGGTAGCAAGGGCCACAGCATAGGGAAACCCCAACACCCGCCTCAAAACCTGAGAGAGAGCTGGCTTCGCCCTACCAACTTCAGGATGAGGCAGCATGGGCAAGGATGAGCTTTTAACAGCAAGAAAAGGAAAACTTCCCTCTGCTGTCTGTATATTACCTATTCAGACTGATAGTGAAGAGTCTGTCAAACATACCTGAAAAACTGTCAGAATATTTTGGAGCACTGGATGAATCATCAGACATTAACAACATGCCTTGCAGCTCAGCTTCTTCATTGTGTGTTTGCTGCAAAAAGCTTGAACACTTATTTCAAGCCTTATTCATTCTCCATCCTTTTTCATTTTCCAAACTACCTTCAGATTTTGCTTACTTCCTCTTTTCTCATCCATCAGTACGATCTACACTGGCCAAAATAGGCAACTGAGTGGGGAGCTAGGTTAGACATTATCTCTCCTAGAACCAGAGAGTTAAAAACTGGGATTCTATTACTTTTTAAAAATGCTTCTAATTCGTTGCTACTGACTATACAATTTATAGTAACACACAGACCAGGACTAACTAATTTAACAATGTCACACATCCACAAACATATGCCAGCTGTCAAATGACACTAGAAATGTCTGGCATCTTTTTAAAAATTTATCCCTGGAACTACTGCAGTTGTCACCTGGCACCACACAGATACAAAATAGAAGCGTTTCTTGCATATCTTACTCCTTTTTGCCTCTATATCCACTAATCCCATGAAACAAATTCCTCATGTAGATCACTGAAATCCAAAGAGGATCTTTCAGCATCGTGGTCAACAGCTCCAAAGGGCTCCAATCAGGAAAAGTTTGAGATGTGCAGCTTGGGGAGCGAAACAACTGCAGAACCTGATACTTTGGGAACTGAGAATTTAGAATAATTTCTCCATCTCTGATTGGACTTCTTCAGCAATGAGCTGGCTGCCTTTGGGCTCCATTTTTCCCTTCCCTCACAGTCTTCACTTCAGATTGCCTCTTAATCCATTCCTTTGACATTTACCCTTTTGTCCTTTCATTCAGGTCCCATCGCTTTCTCTTCCCTCTAGAATATTTTTTAGATATTCTAGAATATCCCCAAAGTAATGATATACTGAAAAGTTTTCATCTGTATTTCTCTTGCATGCACAGCTGCTTCTCCACGATCCCGTCTTGCCTAAGTTCTCAGAGCGTGACCTGTCCACCACGCTGTCCCTGCCTCCTCCACGGGACGACAGACCCTCTGCCACCAACAGCAGCCGTGGGATCAGCTGCAGCAATGGCAGAAAATATCACCACGGACGGTGGCAGCTCCTGGCTGCCAGCCACTCCGCATATCACTGTGACAAGATGCCAGCTAGTTAAGCATTATAGTATTTAAGCTTGTTATTCTACTAGCCTAAACTTCCTTACTATTACCTGTTCTCGTTACTGGCAGTTAACACTGAAGTACTGTTCCGTTGATGTTCTCTCTCTCATTTTTGTTTAAAATAAAAGCCTGCCTTCCTCCAGAGGGGGTATGACAGTTTTTGCATTGCTGAGACACGAGCAGCTTCCAAAGCCTTGAAGACTCTCCCTGGAAAGAATAAATAAACCCACGATTTAAAAATTCACAAGTGAAAATTACTCTCATTCCTTTGCCTGTTCTTCCAGTAGCTGGTGTGCTGTCTCATCCAGCCCCCTCCCTCAGGTCTCTAGCGGAAGGAACCTTGGCATAACCTTGCTCATGCCACAATGGCTTATGATTAGTGAAGGATTTAAATTCTGAATTAAAGCTTTAGAATAAATGAGTCATATTCTGCAACAGAAAGGTCAGTGGACACACAAAAACTAAACTATCCCGGGGAAATGATATCATGATGGCTCCATGAATATTAAACTGGCTTCTGCCAAATTTATCTTGGTTTTAACAAAGAAGATTAATATGAAACTTTTAGTAAACATTAGTATTCTAAAAATAATGTAAAGAGAGGGAACATTTTCTATCTTTGATTGAAGCACACTGTTGAATGGTATTTGTATTAGTAAAGTGTCAAGTAGATAACGTATCTGCAGGATAAACAAGCCCAAAAAAAAGGAAGTTTCAGATGACCAACACATAACTCACAGAGAAATGCGGCTAACATAACTTGCTAAAAAAAGCATTTATGAACACTTGGCATTTGCATAGACATATTTTTACGGGTTGGGTAAAGTTTGTTGTAGCTGGTAAGTGTAACTGTCACCATTCATTTCAGACAGTTTTTTGTAGAGGTCTTTTTTGTTCTTAGGGAAGCAGACAGCTGAAATGCCCGAGATCTCCAAATACAGGCAGGCACATGCCACCAGCTAAAGGAACAGCAAGTCTGAGGCCGTCCAGGAATCTGAGAATTTGAGCTATGTGGGTGAATACGATTTCACTGGATGTTTGGTGCATGAGTATGAATACGGGTGATAGAAAAACCATGTCAAGTAGCTTAAAAACAAACGCAGGAAAAGCCAGGCACATCCACAGGAGAACTGAGGGACCGTGAAGAAAAGGTTTAAAAACCAAGCCTTTACACTAAGGGCTACATGAACGAGATTTGCAACTGTGAACTTAAAAAAAAAAAACAACACAGAACAGAAGAACGCGCCTTCTGTCCTTCATTCTTCCGGTTTTCAGAAGAAACAGAGTTTTAACATTCTTTATAGAGATAGTGGGATTTCACTGTTCTGGAATTCACTAATGCCAAACAACTCTGCCAAATATTTTAGTATTTGGAACTGCTGCTGCTACTGCCGCAATTATTTTTTGTTTGCTATCTATACTAGAAATGTATTGTTTATTTTGACACATCTTAGGCCAAATACTCATTTTTTCAATGCAAAAACCCAACCTGTATTGCTGAAGCACATTCATATTAGTAAATCCAACAGGGCAGAACACAATTCTCACTCATCTCAAGGATGGCATGTTGCAAAAATATTTGGATTAGCATGACTCCAGTGTAAAGAGGGCTGATCAGAGGCAGCTGAGTCCAATGTCCCCTCCTAACTTTTATACAACTCCCAGTTTTTCGCTAGCACATAAGGTCAAATGTGGTAAAATAAACACTGAATTAACACACAGTTTGCTTTCTTAACCAGGACACCTTCCTAGCTCATGGACAGAAGAGAAACACAATGAAGAGCATGAAAAATTTGAGCAGAGAGTTAATCTTAGGTCACATTTTCAGTTGGTGTAAATTAGCATTGCTCCACTTCATTGCACAATGACAATTTACAGCGGCTGAGAGGCTGACTCAGTGACTCTCTGCTGCAAATGCTGTGCTGTGCTTAAAGTGACGGGCAGCTACTGGAAATCTAATTTCCCTGAGAGTCATGTCTTGTTCATATTCAAAAATTCGAGCTCCAAATTTCTCTGGAGCGATCATTCTACGTAGCTACCTTGGAAATGATGATGAAAATATAACTTGCAAGTGATGTCTCCAGGAGCAATCAAATAGTGTGCTAATGTTGACCATAAATAATAATTACAGTGGAAACACTGGCTGAGACCTATTCGTTAAACACAGAATTAAGACAGCATAATAGACTGGAAAAGACCATTCGCTATAATCCCATTCGTATATTTACCAGGCTCTATCTTAAAACTAACTTATTTTCTTGCCTCCAATATCTTCACTGCAAGACTTCCAGAACCTTACATCTCTGACAGTTACTAATCTTCTAATTTGCAGAGCATGTTTATTCATGATCAGGTCATTTTATCAAAGCACTGGGCCTTGACCTTATGGCCGATGAGCATAAAATAGCTTTGTAGGGGAAAGTAACATCTTTTATTAGATCAACAGACATAGCTGGGGTGAGACAAACAAGATATTAGGCCACAAAGCCCTTCTTTAGGCCTGAAATAGAAGCAGAAAAATTCAAGTTAAATACAGCTTGGGAGCAGTTGTTCTGAATAAAACTTAATGATATCAAACAATTACCCAATTTGAGGAAAAGCTATCCACAAAATACTGGGGATATTAGTAAGGTGTGAGATGATTAAGCCATAGGATACCATGTGGGCCAAAAGAGATGCCACTAACTGCCAGAACTAAAATGTTCTATAGACTCCTATAGAACTTATGGAACAACCTGCCTACATAGCTCCAAAACCACTGTGTATGGGAAAGCTCCACAAAACACACCCCTGCACATCTAGGCAGCTGTGAGCCCTAAGGTGCCTCTCAATAGCCTGGATTAGCGACTGCCTGTGGTGCTGGAGCTGCACCCCTCCCTCCCCTCGTCAGTCATTTTGAGGAATACTCCTTCAAAAACGCTTTCCTCAGATTCTTGATGGTTAAATTCTGGATATGTGGGTTTTACACTATAACAGCTGAAAAGCTCAAGGGACAGTACTTTGTAGCCAGCGAGAAAATGATGGAGGCACTACAAAAAACCTAGAATAGAAACAGCTTGCCTCTACTGCTTTGAGCACAGTGAAAATCACCCCACTGTGACACCAGTTTCTGTATTGACCTTCAGCCAGGGGGCAAGCCCCGCTCCAACGCTCGCTGCATGCTGCACACACGTCTATCAGCACAAGATCACGATGCAGGAATCGGCTCTGCAGACTCCAAAGCTGTAAAGAAAATGAACAAGACACCACACATCTAGATACCTGGGTTAGAAGTCTTTTTACAATTCCTTTACAAACCGCTGTAGGACAAGGAATCTTTACGTATGCCTTTTAATACTTCCACAGACTGATTTTATAAAAAGGAAGAAGAAAGGGACACAATGGTTTGGATGCTTTAAGCTCTGTTAGACAAGATATTATTTAAAAATGCGTACTATATACTTCACATCATGTTCATCTGAAAAACCATTCAGAACTGTTGCTAACTCTACCTTTACCTAACATCTCTCAAGACAGCCCTGATTTTAGAAGCATCTGAAATTATTAAAATTAAAGTACAGGTTCCACAACGTGCACGCATGGTGAGAGGTATTTACTTGAGGAAGCAGTCCAGCTAGAATTAACTTACCTTAAAAAGCACTACCTTACATGAGTAAACTGTGGAGAAGGAGGCCGTCTGAAAAGCTAATATCATTTTATGACTTTATGTCTATGTGTAAAGAATAAGCTGTTCAAAAAGTTCCTCCTAAAGGTTGAAAAGATAATGATCCAAATGGATTCACTCATCAGCCTCTGCATATTCCTTTCTCTGAACAGCTTCACTAAAAGGAGTAAAAAGAAAAAAAAAAAAAATTTAGTTCCCTTGCTTTCCCTATCAGAAGTTTAGAGAAACAAAAAAATTCCTTCTCATGACATTCCTGGATGCATTTCAAATAATCAAATAGGAATTGGGAAAACTGAAGAGAAAAGCAGAGATAGCTGGTCTGACTTCAAGGGAAAAAATATGACACTTAATGATATCCTCGCACATCTCTGTGCCTTCCCCAGAACTCCCAAAGGAATTGTAAAAAGGGGTGACATTTCCACCTACCCCATTACTAATTTAGGCAAAGGAAGAACTTGCCAAAAAGCTATTTATAGCAAAGCCGGCCAGCGCAGCGGAGCGGGGGTCCGCGAGGGGTGCAGAAACAGGTGCAGCGGCAACGCGCATGACCCCATCCGCCGAGGTGAGGATTGGCTAATCCGGCTCCAAAATACGACATCTGGGGCTCATGATAGTCACAGGGCTTCTCCATCAGCAGGCGGGGCGGGGAAACGGCGGGCGGGAGGGAAGGGCGCTGCAGCAGGGCCCTATAAATCAGAGGCAAACCCGCCTTTTCCTTCAATGAAGGAGTAAGGCGAGGCAGAGCTGAGCAGGGGAAAACAGAGGGGAAAAGGGTCAGGTGTAGTTTTGTTCCGCTGAAAGTAATTTCAGCCTTTCTGAATTTTT